>NW_025745791.1:222920-252920 GCF_021184085.1 Oncorhynchus gorbuscha | reverse complement strand
CAACCCCTCAGTCAGCAGTGAACTGTCCCGACAACCCCCTCAGTCAGCAGTGAACTGTCCCGACAACCCCCTCAGTCAGCAGTGAACTGCCCCGACAACCCCCTCAGTCAGCAGTGAACTGCCCCGACAACCCCCTCAGTCAGCAGTGAACTGCCCCGACAACCCCTCAGTCAGCAGTGAACTGTCCCGACAACCCCTCAGTCAGCAGTGAACTGTCCCCGACAACCCCTCAGTCAGCAGTGAACTGCCCGACAACCCCCTCAGTCAGCAGTGAACTGCCCCGTCAGCAGTGAACTGCCCGAACCCCCTCAGTCAGCAGTGAACTGCCCCGACAACCCCTCAGTCAGCAGTGAACTGCCCCGACAACCCCTCAGTCAGCAGTGAACTGTCCCGACAACCCCCTCAGTCAGCAGTGAACTGTCCCGACAACCCCTCAGTCAGCAGTGAACTGTCCCGACAACCCCTCAGTCAGCAGTGAACTGTCCCGACAACCCCTCAGTCAGCAGTGAACTGCCCCGACAACCCCCTCAGTCAGCAGTGAACTGCCCCGACAACCCCCTCAGTCAGCAGTGAACTGTCCCGACAACCCCCTCAGTCAGCAGTGAACTGTCCCGACAACCCCTCAGTCAGCAGTGAACTGTCCCGACAACCCCTCAGTCAGCAGTGAACTGTCCCGACAACCCCTCAGTCAGCAGTGAACTGTCCCGACAACCCCGCCAGTCAGCAGTGAACTGTCCCGACAACCCAGTCAGTATAGTTTACTACTAACTGACAGGGTTGACAGTGAAGTTCACTACCGACTGTGAGGGTTGAGGGGCTGTGGATGTATGAGCACGCTGCCCTGGAATGTTGGTACATTCCACTAGAGGGGCAACTCTCTGGGGAGAGGGAAAGCAGGAGACGTGAGGGAGGGGTGTGGCCCTATTAGCAAGCAGGCTGATAACTTTCAGGTAAAGCCACTCCCCACCTACACAGTGCTTCCCAAGACCAGACAGAGAGGAATTGAAACATTGAAATTGAATTAAGAGGAAGAGAGAGAGACAAAGACAGAGAGACCGGGAGACAGAGAGAAAGGAGAGAGGGACAGAGAGAGAGGGACAGAGAGAGAGGGACAGAGAGAGGGACAGAGGAAAGGGAGAGAGAAAGGGACAGAGAGAGAGGGACAGAGAGAAGGAGAGGGAGAGGGACATGGTGTGTAATGGTGCCAAATAAAAGCAATGGGATGACATGGCAGGAGGGGGTGGGGGGCAACACATATTATTGCTATAGGTCCCCCTCTTACAGTCTGGCTCCATAACCAGTCTCTCTCACAGTGCATTGGAGGCACCTGTAATTAGTGCATGTTTGTCCTGTTACCCCAGGTTACCATGAATTAGCTAGGCTAGTACCCCGACAATGTCAATCTGAGGGACAAAGAGACCAATCAGTCACGTCAGAGGCACCCCCTTCCTGTTCCAGCTTTATAAGTCAGATATGCAGCCACTGAGTCCAGCCAAACGAAACAGCAACCCCCTCCAATAGCTAGGTGTCCCCCCCCAACACCCGCCACCCCCCCAACAGCCAGGTGCCCCCCCAATAGCTAGATGTCCCCCCAACAGCCAGGTCCCCCCCCCTCCAATAGCTGGTGTGTCCCCCCAACAGCCAGGTGCCCCCCCAATAGCTAGGTGTCCCCCCAACAGCCAGGTACCCCCTCCAATAGCTAGGTGTCCACCCAACAGCCAGGTGCTAGGTGTCCCCCCAACAGCCCTCAGGTCCACCAGTGAACTGTCCCGACAACCCCCCTCAATAGCTAGTGAACTGTCCCCCAACAGCCAGGTGCCCCCCAATAGCAGGTGAACCCCCCCAACAGCAACCCCCTCCAATAGCTAGTGAACTGTCCACACCAACAGCCAGGCAGCAGTGAACAGCCTAGTACCAAGCCCTCCTGGGCACCAGTCTTTCACATTCCACAACCTTTACTAGTAAGAATGTCAGGTGGTTCCTCAACTCCTCAGTGGGGGATTGCAGTGAACTGTCCTGACGTGGTGTACTGAACTCACACCATCACCTAGCAGAATGACAGACTGGTTCCTCTCTCCCTGGGCTCACACATCCTGACGCAGTGTACTGTAGACACCATCACCTAGCAGAATGACAGACTGGTTCCTCTCTCTTCCTGGGCTCACACATCCTGACGTGGTGTACTGAAGACACCATCACCTAGCAGAATGACAGACTGGTTCCTCTCTCTTCCTGGGCTCACACATCCTGACGTGGTGTACTGTAGACACCATCACCTAGCAGAATGACAGACTGGTTCCTCTCTATTCCTGGGCTCACACATCCTGACGTGGTGTACTGTAGACACCATCACCTAGCAGAATGACAGACTGGTTCCTCTCTCTTCCTGGGCTCACACATCCTGACGTGGTGTACTGTAGACACCATCACCTAGCAGAATGACAGACTGGTTCCTCTCTCTTCCTGGGCTCACACATCTGATAAAGAGTGTCACCATCACCTGCAGTTCAGAGTGGTTCACTCTCTGTGTACTGGGGGCGCCCCCACAGACAGAGTGTAATTAGCCCATCACCTAGCAGTTATGACAGACTGGTTCCCTCTCCCCCAAACAGGCTCACACACTGATAAAGACATTCCCAAACAGCAGGGTGACCTGTCCCAAACAGCAGGGTGACAGACAGTCAGCAGGGTGAAACACACATCCCAAACAGCAGGGTGACAGACAGCATGTTCCCAGCAGGGTGACCCGACTCCACAAGGTCCCCCAAACAGCAGGGTGACAGACACGTCCCAAACAGCAGGGTGACAGACACACATCCCAAACAGACAGACCCATCCCAAACAGCAGGGTGACAGACACATCCCAAACAGCAGGGTGACAGACACATCCCGAGCCCAAACAGCAGCAGGTGACAGACACATCCCAAACAGCAGGGTGACAGACACATCCCAAACAGCAGGGTGACAGACACGTCCGAGCAGCAGGGTGACAGACACGTCCCAAACAGCAGGGTGACAGACACGTCCCAAACAGCAGGGTGACAGACACGTCCCAAACAGCAGGGTGACAGACACGTCCCAAACAGCAGGGTGACAGACACGTCCCAAACAGCAGGGTGAGGTCCCCGAGCTACAGCCGGGACTGGAAGTTAACTGGTGGGTGGTAGCAGTGCAGAACCCAATAAAGATGAAAATCCTTAGTTTGCATTTCTAGAGCAGATAAAAAGTGAAGAACATGTCTAGGAATTCATTTCCATCAGCAATAGAACTGCTTCTCTTCAGAGTTCCGCATTCTGACGACCACCCAAGGCATCAGTCCATTTCTGCCCCGAACAAATGGTTAAAACACTCTGTCTTCCTCTCTGGTGCACCAGATGTGAGAAGGGTCGACAGGAAAGCGAGGTGTTTCCCAAGGACAGTGTTACGCCGTGTGAGGTCAGCGACCGCTCTAAAGAATAGAAGAGAAGCTAAACGGAATGAGGAACAAGGTATAAAACTGGGCAGGGTACAGGAAACCAACAGCTTTTTATGGGATTCTCATCCTATTGTCCAGCTATGGAGAATACAACTATAACTCTTCCCCTCCTCTGGATAACACTAGTGTGATAGAGTTTAATGAAATTAAACTTTGTTAAGTTTCTGATGTGCTTTTGTATCAGTGCCGGCCATCGTCTGGCGAGCCCAGAACAGCTGGTTTAATTGAACTCCAGGTCCTTGTGCATTATTAACAGAGGACACCCAATCCCCTCAGGGCCCGGTTCACAATGTAAAACCACCCAATCCCCTCAGGGCCCGGTTCACAATGTAAAACCACCCAATCCCCTCAGGGCCCGGTTCACAATGTAAAACCACCCAATCCCCTCAGGGCCCGGTTCACAATGTAAAACCACCCAATCCCCCAGGGCCCGGTTCACAATGTAAAACCACCCAATCCCCCAGGGCCCGGTTCACAATGTAAAACCACCCAATCCCCCAGGGCCCGGTTCACAACCCCAAAAACCACCCAATCCCCTCAGGGCCCGGTTCACAAGGTGTAAAACCACCCAATCCCCTCAGGGCCCGGTTCACAACGTAAAACCACCCAATCCCCCAGGGCCCGGTTCACAATGTAAAACCACCCAATCCCCTCAGGGCCCGGTGCACAACGTAAAACCACCCAATCCCCTCAGGGCCCGGTGCACAATGTAAAACCACCCAATCCCCTCAGGGCCCGGTTCACAATGTAAAACCACCCAATCTCCCCAGGGCCTGGTTCACAATGTAAAATCACCCAATCCCCTCAGGGCCCGGTGCACAATGTAAAACCACCCAATCCCCTCAGGGCCCGGTGCACAATGTAAAACCACCCAATCCCCTCAGGGCCCGGTGCACAATGTAAAACCACCCAATCCTCTCAGGGCCCGGTGCACAATGTAAAACCACCCAATCCCTAGGGCAGTTCACAATGTAAAACCACCCAATGTAGAACCCCTCAGGGCCCGGTTCACAATGTAAAACCACCCAATCCCCTCAGGGCCCGGTGCACAATGTAAACCACCCAATCCCCACAGGGCCCGGTGCACAATGTAAAACCACCCAATCCCCACAGGGCCCGGTTCACAACGTAAAACCACCCAATCCCCAGGGCCTGGTTCACAATGTAAAACCACGAGGATGTGCCTTGTGAGAGGGACTGAAACCCGAGCCTCCATCATACACACATACAGAGAGACAGACCGACCAGACGGGTGCAAGGCTTAATCAAGAGAGAGAACCTTTTCTTTATTACAGTAGAAAGAGAAATGCAGGACTCTACTACCTCGGCTACAAACAAACTAATATTAACCAACAGCTGAAGACACGGTCAGTCTGAATAAAGACCAATCAAAGTCCACAACCAAAGCCAGAACAAAGGTCACTTCAGGGAAGGAATTTCATTAGACAAAATGTACTCACCAGCCAAACCACAGACGTTCCTGAATTTACCTCAGAGACACAGTATACAAAACGGAGTTATTCTCTGGTTGAGGTGCTTCCTGCCCATGACCTACCCAGTTCAGATACGTAATTGACATGAACACTTTAGAATTACACCGCTGGTTCTGATTACGGACTGTGACATGCATGTCACAGTCCATAGGACTACTTCCTGTAGGAACACAATCTTATTTACCTTTATCTAACTAGGCAAGTCAGTTAAGAACAAATTCTTATTTTCAATGACGGCCTAGGAACAGTGGGTTAACTGCCTGTTCAGGGGCAGAACAACAGATTTGTACCTTGTCAGCTCGGGATTTGAACTTGCAACCTTCCGGTTACTAGTCCAACGCTCTAACCACTAGGCTACCCTCTGCCGCAACCTTCCGGTCCACTCTAACCACTAGGCTACCCTGCCGCCCTCCACTCTAACCACTAGGCAACCTTCCCAAACAGTGGGCCCCCCATCCACTAACATGGGTCCAGTCTCATCTCACCAGAAACCTCTCCAGCACTCCCACCAGTCAGACAGGCCTAGCAGTGTGTGTGTGTGTGTGTGTGTGTGTGTGTGTGTGTGTGTGTGTGTGTGTGTGTGTGTGTGTGTGTAACTGGTGTGTGTGTGTGTGTGTGTGTGTGTGTGTGTGTGTGTGTGTGATCCGTGAGGTCAGCAGTGGCCGTTACAGAGGGTAGGGAGGATTAAGCCCATCATACATATTCTAGCACCGCGTGACACAGCAACGGCAGTTCATCTGACGGACGGACAAGTGCTTTGTGTAACCTTGGAGAGCGTCCAGAATGACAACAGAAGGTTAAAACCCAGGCCTTTTACACTGGCTGGTTGAGGGACTACAGTAATAGGGAGGGGCTTACCACCCCCCCCCTTAACCAGAGTCCCTGTGGAGTATCAATCACTAAGGCCATCTGCTGAGGGAGAAGGCTAATTAGGGCCTTTCATCCCGTAGCTAAACACACACAACAAAATGCAGCTAGTGTGGACTTATACAGCAGGTTCCCTCTCCGCTTGTGGGAACAAACTCTACTCTCTCTCTACCCCAGTAGTCTAGAATTAAATGGTATATTTAAGCAATAAGGCCAGGGTGCAGGGGGGTATATTGGCCATATATCACAAACCTCTGAATTAGAAACTGTTTTCCAACTTAATTAGAACAGTAAAAGAGAAATGTTGTCATACCCGTGGCATACCTGATTTAAACAGCTGATCTAGCCAATCAGGGCCATTGCGGGCTATCGACCACCCAATTGTGAGGTTTAGAGTGCCTTAGAGTGTTATCCACCACCCCCTCAGGGCAGCTATTTGTTCAAATGTAAAACCAGAGCAGTGTAAACCAGGGCCATGTGCACAATGTAAGCACCACCAATCCCCTCAGGGCCTACAGGTTGTATCACAAAACCACCCAACACCATTACAGGGCACCGGTTTGACCACCAGCACACCAGCAGCACCAGCTTCCGGTTCTCAATTAATTGGGTAGTCAGGGCGGTTTTCTAGGTTCCAGCCATCTATTGGCTCGGTTCAACGTAACGTAAACCACCTGACCCCTGCAGGGCCCGGTTCAGGAAACCTAATCTCCAACGGTCTCCCTCAGGGCCCGGTGCACAATGTAAAACCACCCAATCCCAGGTGGGCCCGCAGCATGGTAAAACCATTTTAGTCCCCTCAAGGCCCTCACAACGTAAACCAATGAATCCCCTCGAGGGCCCGAGTTCACAATGTCAAATCCCCCATTAGCCCTCTTCTGTAGACAATGTTTAACCACCCAATCTCTCCTCATGGTGGGCAAACCTCACACCTAGGATAGGAGGAGAGGGGTGGTCACAAGAGAAACCACCCAATAGTTCCAGGTTCCGGTTAAAATGTCAGAAAAGAAGTCGCCAATCACATACAAGGACAGGTTCACTCGGATGCTCAACCAGTGTCCCAATTGATCTTTACTGATCAGAGTTGAACATGGATCAACAGACAACATGACAACTCCTACAGGGCTCAATGCTCAACTTCAACGTGCCTCACCCAAAACCCCAAGGGACAGGGAAACCCTCATCTCTCCCAAGGTGGTCATTCACAACAACCATTGTATTTTCTTCAATTTGACTCTGACAAATCACTAGCCCATTTCAACAACATCCTTACAGATCAGAAAGTTAATCAAGAGCTGATGACACCTCCTGCCAGATTACTGCCATAGACAGAGGGCACTTTAGACTACTACCCACGCCAGAACACTGGGCCGCTGCCATTAACCCAGCTCCAGACACTGGGCCGCCAGACACTGGGCCGCTCAAACTCACAACAAAACAAACCCAAGGTCTTTCAGACAGAAACACCCAGGTCACTCAACAACACCCTGGTCCAAGTCAACTCCACCAACAGTATCACCTCAGCTGATCCAACACACCCAGGCCATCATACAGTAACACCCAGGCCAAACAGAAACACCCCCCCCGCTATTCGGACTCCATCTTCCAGATAATCTACTTCCTGCGCAAACCTTCAATCTTATTCTGCCTCCTCAACCCTAGGCTCCCCATCTGCATTCAAATCAGTCCCATCTCAAGAAACGGCTGGAACAGGGTAGTGGCAGCCACGCAGGGAGAGAACAGGGTCATTTGCAGTGAGAAGACAAACACAGTGGGACTGGCCTCCAACACACAATCTAGGCTACCCTATTGCACTAACTGGTTACTGCAATGTTGCTGATGTATGCATTTAGTAAACCAAAACTACTTGGTAGCTCTGTAAACCTCTCCTAGTCTCATCTAAACAGTTCTAGCCCCCTCAAAGCACTCCTCCCTCAACTGCAATGACTTCCAAAGCCTCTTTTGTGTAACCTTTGTTAATCCAACTCCATGAATGATCAATAATGGGCTTTTCTGCAACCGGTTTGGATTAAGCCCATCACATATTCTAGCACCGCGTGAATGAAATAATGCAGTTTATAATGATAATAACAATGCCATTTAACCTTGAGATCCCCTTATCAAAGACAACTGAAGGTCATGCTGAGGGAATCAAACCCAACTATCCTGGCCTTGAAGGACCATTAAAGGACGACTGAGAAATGGCCCCCCTTAACCAGAGTCCCTGTGGAGCATCAATCACTCCCATCTGCTGAGAGGGAGAAATGGCTTCTTCATTTTCATAAAATGCTAAACACACATCCACAAAGTTAGTGTGGACTTATACAGCAGGTTCCCTCTGCTAAACAAACTCTACTCTCCTAACTCTACCCCAGTAGTGAGAGAAATGGCTTCTTCATTAAATAAAATGCTATTGGTCACATCCACATAGTTAGCAGATGTTACTGGGGCTGTAGAGTCTAGATTAAATGGTATATTTAAGCAACAACAAGGCCAGGGTGCAAACACACATATACATCACAAACACTGAATTAAAAACTGTTTTCCAACACTAAAATTAGAACAGATCTGAAAAGAATTAAATGTTTTCATTAAATACGGTCTGATTTACCACAGCTGTCAGCCAATCAGCATTCAGGGCTAGGACCACCCAGTTTGAAACAGGCCTTATGTGATTTCACCATATATCAAAAGTAACAAATAAAAACACAGAGCAGTGTAAACCGAACCCATGTGTCCTGTACAGTAGCATCAGCAGCCTCACTATCTACACCAGCAGCACCAGCAACACCAGCAGCACCAGCACCACCAGCAGCACCAGCAGCACCAGCTTCAAGTCTCTTACCTGGGGCAGGGCGGTGTTAAGCTGCCTCTGCAGCGAGTCCCTCTCGTGGCTGACCTCGTGCAGCTTGCCCTGGGTCAGGCCTAGGTTCTCCTGGGTCTCCCTCAGCGTGTCCAGTAGCCGGTCGCGTTCTTCCAGCATGGAAACCATCAGAGATTCAAAGTGCCCCTCCGAGTCCGAATGAAGAGGCGAGCCAGACCCCCGCCGGCCACCCGAAGGCCCCTCCGACTCGCTGATGGTGGGCATCACCTCGCACATCATCTAGGATAGGAGGAGAGGGGTGGAGAGAGAAAAGGGAGAGAGGAATGGGAGACGGAGAAAATGTCAGAGAAAGAAGTCGCCAACACATACAAGGACAAGGCCTCGGAGCTCAACAGTGTCTTGATCTTTACATCAGAGTTGAATGACTGATCACACATATCAGGATCAATGACAACTTCACTAAGCGGCGCTCTCCGTGGAAAACTGTTACGAACAGGGAAACATGAAACCGCAAGGTGATCATGAACATACAACATTGTATTTTCTTCATGTTTGACTCTGAGGAAATCATTAAGTTCATTCACAACCGAGAGCACAGAAAGATAGCCTGGGTGGACTGGACTCCTGCCAGCACTGCCACGATGGGCCGCGAGACACTGGGCCGCCAGACACTGGACACATCCTGCCAGCACTGCCACGATGGGCCGCCAGACACTGGGCCGCCAGACACTGGGCCGCCAGACACTGGGCCGCCAGACACTGGGCCGCCAGACACTGGGCCGCCAGACACTGGCATCAACAGAAACACCCAGGTCATCAACAGAAACACCCAGGTCATCAACAGAAACACCCAGCCCACCAACAGAAACACCCAGCCCACCAACAGAAACACCCAGGCCATCAACAGAAACACCCAGGCCATCAACAGAAACACCCCCCCGGCTAGCGAACAAGATAAAGGTCCGGCGCAATGTGACAACAGTACTCTCACTATCTCCCCATCTGCATTCAATAAATCAGCAGCTCAAGCTGTTGTCTGAAGGGTAGTGGCAGCCACGCATGGAGAGAACATTCATTTGCAGTGAGAAGACAGAACACAGTGGGGAAGGCCTCCACACACAATCAGGCCATATATATTGCACTAACTGGTTACTGCAATGTTGCTGATGTATGATTTAGTAAACCAAAACTACTTGGTAGGTCTGCTGTAAACCTCTGTATTAAACAAGAGGAGAGCCCAGTCAAAGCACTCTTTTCTGCAACCGGTTTGTTAAGCACAACTCCATGAATATAATGGGCTTTTCTGCAACCGGTTTGTTAAGCACAACTCCATGAATATAATAATGGGCTTTTCTGCAACCGGTTTGTTAAGCACAACTCCATTAATATAATAATGCATCTAATTATAATGATAATAATTAATGCCATTTAACAGATGCCCTTATCCAAAGCAACTGAAAGTCATGCTAGCGGGAATCAAACCCACTATCCTGGCGTTGCAAGTACCATTTTCTAACGACTGAGAAATGGCCCTGGTCCGCGGAGAGAAATGGCCTTCGTCACGGCCCTGGTCCGCAGAGAGAAATGGCTTCTTCATTAAATAAAATGCTATTGGTCACATCCACATAGTTAGCAGATGTTACTGGGGCTGTAGAGAAATGCTGGTCTTCCTAACTCCAATAGTGTAGTATCTAACAATTCACAACAATACACACAAACACACATATACATACACACACACTGCTCAAAAAAATAAAGGGAACACTAAAATAACACATCCTAGATCTGAATTAATTAAATATTTTTATTAAATACTTTTTTCTTTACATAGTTGAATGTGCTGACAACAAAATCACAAAAATTATCAATGCGAATCAAATTTATGAACCCACAGAGGTCTGGATTTGGAGTGGACAACCACACTACAGGCTGATCCAACTTTGATGTAATGTCCTTAAAACAAGTCAAAATTAGGCTCAGTAGTGTGTGTGGCCTCCACGTGCCTGTATGACCTCCCTGCAACGCCTGGGCATGCTCCTGATGAGGTGGCGGATGGTCTCCTGAGGGATCTCCTCCCAGACCTGGACTAAAGCATCCGCCAACTCCTGGACAGTCTGTGGTGCAACGTGGCGTTGGTGGATGGAGCGAGACATGATGTCCCAGATGTGCTCAATTGGATTCAGGTCTGGGGAACGGGCGGGCCAGTCCATAGCATCAATGCCTTCCACACTCCAGCCACATGAGTTCTAGCATTGTCTTGCATTAGGAGAAACCCAGGGCCAACCGTACCAGCATATGGTCTCACAAGGGGTCTGAGGATCTCATATCGGTACCTAATGGCAGTCAGGCTACCTCTGGCGAGCACATGGAGGGCTGTGCGGCCCCCCAAAGAAATGCCACCTCACACCATAACTGACCCACCACCAAACCGGTCATGCTGGAGGATGTTGCAGGCAGCGTCTCCAGACTGTCACGTCTGTCACATGTGCTCAGTGTGAACCTGCTTTCATCTGTGAAGAGCACAGGGCGCCAGTGGCGAATTTACCAATCTTGGTGTTCTCTGGCAAATGCCAAACGTCCTGCACGGTGTTGGGCTGTAAGCACAACCCCCACCTGTGGATGTCAGGCCCTCATACCACCCTCATGGAGTCTGTTTCTGACCGTTTGAGCAGACACATGCACATTTGTGGCCTGCTGGAAGTCATTTTGCAGGGCTCTGGCAGTGCTCCTCCTTGCACAAAGGCGGAGGTAGCGGTCCTGCTGCTGGGTTGTTGCCCTCCTACGGCCTCCTCCACGTCTCCTGATGTACTGGCCTGTCTCCTGGTAGCGCCTCCATGCTCTGGACACTACGCTGACAGACACAGCAAACCTTCTTGCCACAGCTCACATTGATGTTCCATCCTGGATGAGCTGCACTGCCTGAGCCACTTGTGTGGGTTGTCGACTCCGTCTCATGCTACCACTAGAGTGAAAGCACCGCCAGCATTCAAAAGTGACCAAAACATCAGCCAGGAAGCATAGGAACTGAGAAGTGGTCTGTGGTCCCCACCTGCAGAACCACTCCTTTATTGGAGGTGTCTTGATAATTGCCTATAATTTCCCCATGTTGTCTATTCCATTTGACAACAGCATGTGAAATTTATTGTCAATCAGTATTGCTTCCTAAGTGGACAGTTTCATTTCACAGAAGTGTGATTGACTTGGAGTTACATTGTGATGTTTAAGTGTTCCCTTTATTTTTTTGAGCAGTGTATATCAGTATGACCCTGGTCTGCAGAGAGTCAGTATACATCTCATACACTAATAGTTGTATTAGTTCCCATCCTCATAGACACCTCGTTAAGTTCGCTGATGACACTGCCTTGATCAGCCTGTTGCATGATGAGGAACGTCCTAAATGACTGAAGAGTGGTATGACCAATCACACTTGGTCCTCCATACCAACAAGACCAATCACACTTGGTCCTCCAAACCAACAAGACCAATCACACTTGGTCCTCCAGACCAACAAGACCAATCACACTTGGTCCTCCAGACCAACAAGACCAATCACACTTGGTCCTCCAGACCAACAAGACCAATCACACTTGGTCCTCCAGACCAATCAAGACCAATCACACTTGGTCCTCCAGACCAAATAGATTGGGCTAATGTTCCTATTGACCCAGTAAGACCAGCAGGCCTAATGTTCCTATTGACCAACAGTCAAGGTCCTCCAGCAACAAGCTAATGTTCCTATTGACCCAAGTAAGACCAGCAGGCTAATGTTCCTATTGACCCAGTAAGACCAAGCAGGCTAATGTTCCTATTGACCTCAGACCAAGACCAGCAGGCTAATGTTCAAGACTATTGACCCAGTAAGACCAGCAGGCTAATGTTCCTATTGACCCAGTAAGACCAGCAGGCTAATGTTCCTATTGACCCAGTAAGACCAGCAGGCTAATGTTCCTATTGACCCAGGTAAGACCAGCAGGCTAATGTTCCTACCAACCCAATAAGACCAGCAGGCTAATGATTCCTATTGACACCAGTAAGACCAGCAGGCTAATGTTCCTATTGACCCAGTAAGACCAGCAGAGCTAATGTTCCTATCTGACCCAGTAAGACCAAAAGCAGGCTAATGTTCCTATTGACCCAGTAAGACCAGCAGGCTAATGTTCCTACTGACCCAGTAAGACCAGCAGGCTAATGTTCCTATTGACCCAGTAAGACCAGCAGGCTAAAACAGACCTACTAAGACCCAGTAAGACCAGCAGTACCTGCTAATACTTCCTATTGACCCAAAGAAGACCAGCAGGCTAATGTTCCTAAATTGACCCAGTAAGACCAGCAGGCTAATGTTCCTATTGACCCAGTAAGACCAGCAGGCTAATGTTCCTATTGACCCAGTAAGACCAGCAGGCTAATGTTCCTATTGACCCAGTAAGACCAGCAGGCTAATGTTCCTATTGACCCAGTAAGACCAGCAGGCTAATGTTCCTATTGACCCAGTAAGACCAGCAGGCTAATGTTCCTATTGACCCAGTAAGGCCAGCAGGCTAATGTTCCTATTGACCCAGTAAGACCAGCAGGCTAATGTTCCTATTGACCCAGTAAGACCAGCAGGCTAATGTTCCTATTGACCCAGTAAGACCAGCAGGCTAATGTTCCTATTGACCCAGTAAGACCAGCAGGCTAATGTTCCTACTGACCCAGTAAGACCAGCAGGCTAATGTTCCTATTGACCCAGTAAGACCAGCAGGCTAATGTTCCTACTGACCCAGTAAGACCAGCAGGCTAATGTTCCTACTGACCCAGTAAGACCAGCAGGCTAATGTTCCTATTGACCCAGTAAGACCAGCAGGCTAATGTTCCTATTGACCCAGTAAGACCAGCAGGCTAATGTTCCTATTGACCCAGTAAGACCAGCAGGCTAATGTTCCTACTGACCCAGTAAGACCAGCAGGCTAATGTTCCTATTGACCCAGTAAGACCAGCAGGCTAATGTTCCTACTGACCCAGTAAGACCAGCAGGCTAATGTTCCTATTGACCCAGTAAGACCAGCAGGCTAATGTTCCTATTGACCCAGTAAGACCAGCAGGCTAATGTTCCTACTGACCCAGTAAGACCAGCAGGCTAATGTTCCTATTGACCCAGTAAGACCAGCAGGCTAATGTTCCTATTGACTGACCCAGTAAGACCAGCAGGCTAATGTTCCTATTGACCCAGTAAGACCAGCAGGCTAATGTTCCTATTGACCCAGTAAGACCAGCAGGCTAATGTTCCTACTGACCCAGTAAGACCAGCAGGCTAATGTTCCTATTGACCCAGTAAGACCAGCAGGCTAATGTTCCTATTGACCCAGTAAGGCCAGCAGGCTAATGTTCCTACTGACCCAGTAAGACCAGCAGGCTCATCTCTTCTTATTGGTATGTAACTGTTATGAAAGTTGTACTGTCAATTTGTTTTGCTATTTAAACACCATTTTAAACATGTACTTGAAACTGCAACAAAATTTCCCCATGGTGACAAAAAAGTCAGTAAAGTAAAGAATAATGGCTTCTTCATCATGACCCTGGTCCATAGAGAATCAGTAGACTGAGTAATGGGTTCTTCATCATGACCCTGGTCCACAGAGAGTCAGTATACTGAGTAATGGGTTCTTCATCATGACCCTGGTCCACAGAGAATCAGTATACTGAGTAATGACTTCATCATGACCCTGGTCCACAGAGAATCAGTATACTGAGTAATGACTTCTTCATTATGACCCTGGTCTGCAGAGAGTCAGTAGACTGAGTAATGACTTCTTCATCATGACCCTGGTCTGCAGAGAGTTAGTATACTGAGTAATGACTTCTTCATCATGACCCTGGTCTGCAGAGAGTTAGTATCCTGAATAATGGGTTCTTCATTGGTCTGCAGAGAGTCAGTATACTGAGTAATGACTTCTTCATCATGACCCTGGTCCACAGAGAGTCAGTAGAATGAGACTTCATCATGACCCTGGTCCACAGAGAGTCAGTAGACTGAGTAATGCTTTCTTCATCATGACCCTGGTCCACAGAGTCAGTATACTGACCCTGGTCCACAGAGAGTCAGTAGACTGAGTAATGGGTTCTTCATCATGACCCTGGTCTACAGGGAGTCAGTAGACTGAGTAATGGGTTCTTCATCATGACCCTGGTCTACAGAGAGTCAGTAGACTGAGTAATGACTTCTTCATCATGACCCTGGTCCACAGAGAGTCTGTATACACTGCTACAACATGTTATAAGGAGGGGGTCCTTTATGCTTTCCAAGGGCCAATTCTTAACTGGAGATTTGTGCTTGGGGTTTGCACCAAAGCCTGTGGTGCATCAGATGATGAAGCCAGACCACTACTCAGCCCTTCCATTGACCAGACACTAAGAAACCCAATGTACACAAACACATGTAGACCTAGCCTACACTCACAATCACTCTGGATGTGTGTGTGTACAGTAATATGGTTTTCCATTGTAAATGGGCAGGCATAAGATGTTGGGGGTGCAGGCCTGACTGAGTGGTTGACTCCATCCACTGGCTCCACAACAGGGGGCTCAACACTGGCGATTAGGCCCTGTAGACGGGCCTCCAGGCGGGAAAGCCCAGAATCATGTGAGCTACATTTTTTTTTAAACAAACGGAACTGCAGCTAATGAATTGGAACGAAGTGCATTTTTTACTGGGTGGCTGGGGACGACTTAGGGCATTCCTTTCTTCTTCCACGGCCTTCAACGCCAAAGGCACTTGCTTTCAGAAGCCACTGTGTTCAGTTCAGAGACCTGAGCAGTGGCACTGTACCTTAGGAGTTTGTTTACAAAGCAGGCCCGTCATTGAGCCAAAACCATCCAAATCCCCCACATATCTAGGTGAGAAATATTCTGATTGGCTGCAGCCAAATGTAACCTAATTTTCACGTAGGCAAAATGGACAGCAGCTCTCCAGTAACAAGGTCAAACCAACAAAACAATGGAGTTTGAGGGGGAGGAGCCCTACTGAAGAGCACTAGAAGGAATGACAGATGGTAACAATACTCTGTAGTGTAACTACCTCAATGTACAAAACAACAACAAGTCCATCATGTCAGTAGGCTTCAAACTATGGCAGTTCATTTGTAGACATCTCAATGCAGTGATTTGGGAGGAGGAGGGGGTACACCTACATCACCAAGTAGAGTTACATAAGGCTGAAGTCTCTATGCACATCCATTGAACAAAACGTACATAGCGTTCGTACTGGACGGGCTGCTAACATACCAGTGTAAACAAGGCTGCTACAGGTCGGCTGAAGTCCGAAGAGAGAGAGAGACAAGAGGGTCAAAGTCCGGTAACATTAATGTGTAAACCATAGCAGCAAGGTCACGGGGAAAGCGTAACGCGAATACTTTCGGTCTGGAATGTGACTGTTTTTGATAAACAAACTAGCTGTGTTGGTACTGTAGGTCTAGTGTAGAACAGTCCTAACTCTTTCAAACTCAAGGCAGGAGGCATCAAATCTGAGTACGGACACCTAGTTAACTAGATCAATCAATTGGCAGTTATCTTAAAGGGTTTCGGGGTATTTAAGTAAAATAAGTGAATTAAATTACTGCCAGATGCACTCCTTTCTAGAGCTGTGAACCAAATGGACATATAACATGACATACGCCTGGTAGAAAGTTAGTAAATCTGGTCCAATAAAAAGATTATACATTAATGCAAACAGATCAATGATTATCTAACGTTACCTTTGCAGATTAGGCGAAATTCCTGTGTGGATGTCCACTTTTCTATTTATGTTGCCGAGCTTTCTTCAACTTAACTTCAAGCCGGTTCGTTCAACTAATTACAACGGTACAATTGTATGAATAATCCAAGCCATTCAAAACATTAAATCCAATGAAATGTTGAAAACCATCCAGACTGAAAGGTCCCCGACTCCAAAAGGCCGCACCGCCAGATCCACATCAGAGGACAACAACTCTAACTATTTCACTAAACGGTAGTAGTGACTTCTGCATTGCACAAAGATTTAAAAAAGTGAGTCAAACTGATTATTAGTGTTTGCACATATAATATACAGACACAGACATTATTAACTCATCCTAACATTTTCTATACTTTGTTCAAGGGAAGTGTAGTTAGGCAACACTCCTTACAAGGAACAAATACTGTCCAAGACAATACCAGGCAAAGCATATATATATATAAAAGTGTTTATAATCCAACTTCAAGGGTCAAATGAAAAAAAAAAAATGAAGACGAAGTCAGAAGAAAACTAAAATATCTAAAAACACATTTTCTCTGGTGTATTTTGCCAGCTAACGTTAGCTTAGCTTCCCGTCGACGAGCCGCGTCACCACATCACAGCCCTGGCACAAAAAAAAGATGAGATCGCGGAAACTTTAAACTCCTTGGATTGAGCTCGAAACGCACTTGATAAATATATATCCACGGCCAATTTGTCCTTGGGTTACCGACGTATCAAATAAACCAGGTTTCCGTCCGAATGCAAGCTTTGAATCCAGTTTTCTTTGGTAGTCCAGCTCGACAGGAGCCGTCCCTCTCCCGGTCGGCTCAGGAGTCACTTCTTGTTGTCTATCGTTTCCTGCTCTCCTGTGCGTCAGTACGTTGGAACGGTGGAAAGCAACGTCAGTACGTCGCAGGCTACCGTCGGTACGTCGCAGGCTACCGTCGGTGACCAAGGTTGCCGCTCATTCAGTCTGACGTTACATTTACAGTATATTATCTTTGTGTGTTTTAGGTCATTGCCATTAGACTATGTGTGGTGGAATAATGGCCGCATTTTCCCTCTTGTCACTTGATTTTTTTAAACATTTGTAATGGAAGAGATTTAGTTATCTTTGAAAAATCACACGCACACACACACACACACACACACACACACACACACACACACACACACACACACACACACACACACACACACACACACACACACACACACACACACACACACACACACACACACACACACACACACACCACAGGGTGTCTTTATTAAAGGAATTATGCCCTCCATGTACACTATGAGACAGATATTGCCAATTTCAAAGTGAACACTTTAAATGTTTATTATCCTCAGCGTCCGGTCTGACCTGAATAATTTATCTTAGAGCCCTTCTGGGAATTTCCAGTCAATCAAGTGAGTAGACGTTTTGCTTCAGGGACCTGCAATATTGGCAGTAATCAGTCAAACATAATCATCCTGAGCTCCAACATCCTCTCCAGCTTTTCAGAGTGAAGGAGAAAGAGAGAGGGGAAAAGCCAGAGAGAGAAAATGTGAGGGTGGGTTTTGCTTAAATCAGTTATGGAGCCTCAGGATGGTTCTGTTAGACTACAGGATGGTTCTGTTAGACTACAGGATGGTCCTGTTAGACTACAGGATGGTTCTGTTACACTACAGGATGGTCCTGTTAGACTACAGGATGGTTCTGTTAGACTACAGGATGGTTCTGTTAGACTACAGGATGGTTCTGTTAGACTACATGATGGTTCTGTTAGACTACAGCAGTCGGATGGTTCTGTTAGACTACAGGAGGGTCCTGTTAGACTACAGGATGGTTCTGTTAGACTACAGCAGTCGGATGGTTCTGTTAGACTACAGCAGTCGGATGGTTGTGTTAGACTACAGCAGTCGGATGGTTCGGTTAGACTACAGGAGGGTCCTGTTAGACTACAGGATGGTTCTGTTAGACTACAGCAGTAGGAAGGTCCTGTTAGACTACAGCAGTAGTAATGAGACCCAACCCCTTCTCATAATGGCGTTATTGGGGCATGATGGAATTGCTAAACAGACAGTCACACTCTTATGACATAGCAGCGTGTGGTGGAACTGCAGAGTGACATCAGATCTGCTTCCCTGATCATCCATCAGCTCTGCTTCCCTGATCATCCATCAGCTCTGCTTCCCTGATCATCCATCAGCTCTGCTTCCCTGATCATCCATCAGCTCTGCTTCCCTGACCATCCATCAGCTCTGCTTCCCTGATCATCCTTCAGATCTGCTTCCCTGATCATCCATCAGCTCTGCTTCCCTGATCATCCTTCAGATCTGCTTCCCTGATCATCCATCAGCTCTGCTTCCCTGATCATCCTTCAGATCTGCTTCCCTGATCATCCTTCAGCTCTGCTTCCCTGATCATCCATCAGGCTTCCTGTTCCATTTCATACTTTATTGATTTGTTGATGTTTTATGTTTGTACTTATATTCACAATTCAGCTTATAGCTGCCATGTATATGCAAAATAAAACTAAACTAAACTATAATGCAGTGTACTGTGTGCTAGTCTGTCCTGTCTGAACTATAATGCAGTGTACTGTGTGCTAGTCTGTCCTGTCTGTGAACTATAATGCAGTGTACTGTGTGCTAGACTGTCCTGTCTGAACTATAATGCAGTGTACTGTGTGCTAGTCTGTCCTGTCTGTGAACTATAATGCAGTGTACTGTGTGCTAGACTGTCCTGTCTGAACTATAATGCAGTGTACTGTGTGCTAGACTGTCCTGTCTGTGAACTATAATTTAGTGTACTGTGTGCTAGTCTGTCCTGTCTGAACTATAATGCAGTGTACTGTGTGCTAGACTGTCCTGCCTGTGAACTATAATGCAGTGTACTGTGTGCTAGACTGTCCTGTCTGTGAACTATAATGCAGTGTACTGTGTGCTAGACTGTCCTGTCTGAACTATAATGCAGTGTACTGTGTGCTAGACTGTCCTGTCTGTGAACTATAATGCAGTGTACTGTGTGCTAGTCTGTCCTGCCTGTGAACTATAATTTAGTGTACTGTGTGCTAGACTGTCCTGTCTGAACTATAATGCAGTGTACTGTGTGCTAGTCTGTCCTGTCTGAACTATAATGCAGTGTACTGTGTGCTAGACTGTCCTGTCTGTGAACTATAATGCAGTGTACTGTGTGCTAGTCTGTCCTGTCTGTGAACTATAATGCAGTGTACTGTGTGCTAGTCTGTCCTGTCTGTGAACTAGAATGCAGTGTACTGTGTGCTAGACTGTCCTGTCTGAACTATAATGCAGTGTACTGTGTGCTAGACTGTCCTGTCTGAACTATAATGCAGTGTACTGTGTGCTAGACTGTCCTGTCTGTGAACTATAATAGGAATGGGCCATTTATGTTGTGTATGAGGTAACCGGTTAACCGACCCTTTGAAACTTGAGGACGGTACCCAGCACTCTACCTGTAAGGTCACACTGATGACAGGTCTAATGAGGTGTCTGTCACGACAGTCTTATCAATCCCCCCCCCCCCCATCACCCCCTACCCATCTCCCCTCCCCCGCTCTCCTCCTCTCCCCATCACCCCCTAGCCCTCCCCCTATCCATCTACCCATCTCCCCTCCCCCGCTCTCCTCCTCTACCCATCACCCCCTAGCCCTCCCCCTATCCATCTACCCATCTCTCCCTCTACCCTCTCCCCTATATCCACTCTCGTGTTTCACATAGACCTACACCCAACCCCTGTCTGCCACCCCTGTTTTCCAGTCAGCGAATCACAGGACAGCCGTGCGTTTCCGTAACTCTTGACCTCTCAGCTTTACCCTGTCGCTTCCTGTCCGTTTCAACACTTTAAAAATAGATGGCCACCAAAGACCACCACTTCCTCCCGAAGCTCTGACAGCTGACACACCCTACAGGAACGTGCCATGATCATGGCAGGTCTGCCCAACTACAGTTGAAGTGGGAAGTTTACATACGGAGTGGACCAAAGCGCAGGGAAATGTTCATGATTTTTATTAGCTCAGTAGCTCAGTTGGTAGAGCATGGCGCTTGTAACGCCAGGGTAGTGGGTTCGATTCCCGGGACCACCCATACGTAGAATGTATGCACACATGACTGTAAGTCGCTTTGGATAAAAGCGTCTGCTATATGGCATATATTATTATTATATTATATATTATTTTTAAAAACCACTCAAACAAAAATAACAACGCGAACAGTTCTGTCAGGTACAGACACTAAACAGAAAACAACATCCCACAAAACTCAAACGGAAAATGCCAACTTATACAGTATATGATCCCCAATGAGAGACAACGATAGACAGGTGCCTATGATTGGGAACCACTCGAACATAAGGAAACTAGAATGCCCACCCTAGTCACACCCTGAACTAACCAAAATAGAGAATAAAAACCTCTCTATGGCCAGGGCGTGACACATACACTTAGGTTGGAGTCATTAAAACTCGTTTTTCAACCACTCCACAAATTTCATGTTAACAAACTATAGTTTTGGCAAGTCTGTTAGGACATCTACTTTGTGCATGACACAAGTCATTTTTCCAACAATTGTTTGCAGACAGATTATTTCACTGTATCATTTACATTTACATTTACATTTAAGTCATTTAGCAGACGCTCTTATCCAGAGCGACTTACACAATTCCATTGGGTCAGAAGTTTAAATACACTAAGTTGATTGTGCCATTAAACAGCTTGGAAAATTCCAGAAAATTACGTCATGGCTTTAGAAGCTTCTGATAGGCTAATTGACATAATTTGAGTCAAATGGAGGTGTACTTGCGGATGTAGTTCAAGGCCTACCTTCAAACTCAGTGCTCTTTGCTTGACTTGGGAAAATCAAAAGAAATCAGCCAAGACCTCAGAAATTGTAGACCTCCACAAGTCTGGTTCATCCTTTGGAGCAATTTCCAAATGCCTGAAGGTACCACGTTCATCTGCACAAACAATAGTACACAAGTCTATACACCATGGGACCACACAGCCATCATACCGCTCAGGAAGGAGACACGTTCTGTCTCCTAGAGATGAATGTACTTTTGTGCGAAAAGTGCACATCAATCCCAGAACAACAGCAAAGGACCTTGTGAAGATGCTGGAGGAAACGGGTACAAAAGTATCTATATCCACAGTAAAACGAGTCCTATATCAACATAACCTGAAAGGACGCTCAGCAAGGAAGAAGCCACTGCTCCAAAACTGCCATAAAAAATGCCAGACTACAGTTTGCATCTGCACATGGGGACAAAGATCGTACATTTTGGAGAAATGTCCTCTGGTCTGATGAAACAAAATAGAACTGTTATGGCTATATTAACCATCGTTATGTTTGGAGGAAAAAGGGGGAGGCTTGCAAGCTGAAGAACACCATCCCAACCGTGAAGCAAGGGGGTGGCAGCATCATGTTGTCGGGGTGCTTTGCTGCAGGAGGGACTGGTGCACTTCACAAAATAGATGGCGTCATGAAGAAGGAAATTATGTGGAAATATTGAAGCAACATCTCAAGACATCAGTCAGGAAGTTAAAGCTTGGTCGCAAATGGGACTTGAAATGGACAATGACCCCAAGCATAATTCCAAAGTTGTGGCAAAATGGCTTAAGGACAACAAAGTCAATGTATTGGAGTGGCCATCACAAAGCCCTGACCTCAATCCCGTAGAAAATTTATGTGCAGAACTGAAAAAGCGTGTGCGAGCAAGGAGGCCTTCAAACCTGACTCAGTTACAGCAACTCTGTCAGGGGGAATGGGCCAAAATTCATCCAACTTGTTGTGGGAAGCTTGTGGAAGGCTTCCCGAAACATTTGACCCAAGATAAACAATTTTAAAGGCAATGCTACCAAATACTAATTGAGTGTATGTAAACTTCTGACCCACTGGGAATGTGATGAAATACATAAAAGCTTAAATAAATCATTCTCTCTACTATTATTCTGACATTTCACATTCTTAAAATACAAGGTGATCCTCACTGACCTATGACAGGGAATTTTTACAAGGATTAAATGTCAGGAACTGTGGAAAAACGGGAAGTACTGGTGCTGAAGGTGCTGCAGCGCTCCCTGGTGGTGAGATTGTAAAACTGCAAAGATTTGTGTTGCAACAAGGGATGTCTGATGATGATGATGGTCTGTCAGTCAGGGGATTATCACTGGCCAAATTATGAAGTACTTCATTTATCTACAACAAAAACGTAAGTTACAAATATACTGTAACTATGGCAAACTAGACAAGACATGCCATTATGCTTGAATTAATACTACATACTACAATAGATACTGTTAGTCTGGGTGATAATAATCCTGGATTTAACTCATATTTGACCACAGGAGGGCAGTGTAAATCAACATACTTATACGACAGTACTTGGGTCATTCTTGGGCTGCTGAAATATTTGAAAATGATATATGTTGTTTTTTTACTAGAATAAATGCATTTTCTGAATAGCGCACAACATTAAGTAGATATTAAACCTTCAAGAAAACCCATTCTCCCACCTCAGGCATTAAAGCCCTTGTTTATTAATGTCCATTCTTGTCTGATATGGACGCCATTTATCTTCAACCCCGTCACAGACCATATGGAAGTTGTCTGAATGTAAAAAAAATATATACATTTACCTGATGCTCATGTGTTCCCCCAAACATATTCAATTATTATGAATATAAAATGTAAAATCTCTGAATGTTGCTTTATGAATCTCTGAGATAAGACACATTATGTGTCAGCGGGTTCATCATTTAAATAAACAACCTTTCAATTCAGCATTTTAACATGAATCTAATCTTTGGGGGATTGTCCTTAACATATGAGACTGAGCTCAGAAAACACTAAATTCATATTTATTCATCTTTGCCATGTTATTTAACAAATATTGTCATGTGACAGGGTTGAGACTACTGTGACAGGGTGGAATACTGTGACAGGGTTGAATACTGTAACGGGGTTGAGACTAGGGTGACAGAGTTGAATACTGTAACAGGGTTGAATACTGTAACGGGGTTGAGACTAGGGTGACAGGGTTGAATACTGTAACGGGGTTGAGACTAGGGTGACAGGGGTGAATACTGTAACAGGGTTGAATACTGTAACAGGGTTGAATACTGTAACAGGATTGAATACTGTAACAGGGTTGAATACTGTAACAGGGTTGAATACTGTAACAGGGTTGAATACTGTAACAGGGTTGAGACTAGGGTGACAGGGTTGAATACTGTAACAGGGTTGAGACTAGGGTGACAGGGTTGAATACTGTAACAGAGTTGAAGAGACACATCGGTTTCCATATAAACTAGTTTAGTTTACTATCAAAATCCCTCCAAGATTTACCCCAAAACATTACATTTCATTGTACGTGTTTGTCTCACGGAGGGCTTTGTCAAGCTCCTGTGCATCGCTGATATCACGGCCCTCAGCCACCAGCCTGACGTGTTTGTCTCACGGAGGGCTTTGTCAAGCTCCTGTGCGTCGCTGATATCACGGCCCTCAGCCACCAGCCTGACGTGTTTGTCTCACGGAGGGCTTTGTCAAGATCCTGTGCATCGCTGATATCATGGCCCTCAGCCACCAGCCTGTCCGCCGTTCTCTTCAACGTTCCTCCCACACCACCAGGAGCCCCTTTTCCATGGCTTGACTCAAAATTCCATGTACCAGCTTTGAATCCCCGTTTGTGTAATTATTGTTGTGAAAAGCAGGAAGTTGCCTCTCTGCTTATACTGTGTGCAAGAACCATCAGTACAAACGTGCAATACAGACACTTGTGGATGTCCTGAAGGGAGTCCAGCACAGGATGGAGGTGTTTCCATATAGGAGGAGGGCCTTTGTGCCTGGAGGGGGAGATGGTTGTGAAGCGTATCGGCTCCTATTGGTCTACATACAGTAAGTGTTTCCATATAGGAGGAGGGCCTTTGTGCCTGGAGGGGGAGATGGTTGTGAAGCGTATCGGCTCCTATTGGTCTACATACAGTAAGTACCCCAGTATGTAGAGAGGGCTGCAGGTGTGGAGCCCCAAAGGCAACAGCTTGGATCTCCCATGTGTATCTGCAGACATAGTTGTCTGCAAAGTCCACATGGATCAAGGTCTCCTCCATCACATTTACCTGGAGAGGAGGACAGACTTTTACCACACCATCACATTTACCTGGAGAGGAGGACAGACTTTTACCATACCATCACATTTACCTGGAGAGGAGGACAGACTTTTACCACACCATCACATTTACCTGGAGAGGAGGACAGACTTTTACCACACCATCACATTTACCTGGAGAGGAGGACAGACTTTTACCATACCATCACATTTACCTGGAGAGGAGGACAGACTTTTACCACACCATCACATTTACCTGGAGAGGAGGACAGACTTTTACCATACCATCACATTTACCTGGAGAGGAGGACAGACTTTTACCACACCATCACATTTACCTGGAGAGGAGGACAGACTTTTACCACACCATCACATTTACCTGGAGAGGAGGACAGACTTTTACCACACCATCACATTTACCTGGAGGAGGACAGACTTTTACCATCACCATCACATTTACCTGGAGAGGAGGACAGACTTTTACCACACCATCACATTTACCTGGAGAGGAGGACAGACAGACTTTTTACCTGGAGAGGAGGACAGACTACCATCAATTCATTTACCTGGAGAGGAGGACAGACTTTTACCACACCATTACATTTACCTGGAGAGGAGGACAGACTTTTACCATACCAATTAATTTACCTGGAGATGAGGACAGACTTTTACCATACCAATTCATTTACCTGGAGAGGAGGACAGACTTTTACCATACCAATTCATTTACCTGGAGAGGAGGACAGACTTTTACCATACCATTAATTTACCTGGAGATGAGGACAGACTTTTACCATACCATCACATTTACCTGGAGAGGAGGACAGACTTTTACCATACTTTTTACCAGAGGAGGACAGACCATCCATCACATTTACCTGGAGAGGAGGACAGACTTTTACCACACCATCACATTTACCTGGAGAGGAGGACAGACTTTTACCACACCATCACATTTACCTGGAGAGGAGGACAGACTTTTATCACATTTACCTGGAGAGGAGGACATCACACCATCACATTTACCTGGAGAGGAGGACAGACTTTTACCTTACCATCACATTTACCTGGAGAGGAGGACAGACTTTTACCACACCATCACATTTACCTGGAGAGGAGGACAGACTTTTACCTTACCATCACATTTACCTGGAGAGGAGGACAGACTTTTACCACACCATCACATTTACCTGGAGAGGAGGACAGACTTTTACCTTACCATCACATTTACCTGGAGAGGAGGACAGACTTTTACCACACCATCACATTTACCTGGAGAGGAGGACAGACTTTTACCTTACCATCACATTTACCTGGAGAGGAGGACAGACTTTTACCATACCATCACATTTACCTGGAGAGGAGGACAGACTTTTGTTTGCACAAAGCACACTCCCCCGTACATGCACTTCTTGCTAGAGGATTCGCAGGATAACATCTCTGTCAAGCTCTCCGGATTTGAGGTCTCAATTACCTTCAGGAGATTCAGCTTCTCAGCCACATCAGATTGTCATGGAGCTTCAATAAATACGAATTTGTCTCAGTCAGACATGGAAGAGTGAACAGCCCAATAAGGTCTCAGTCAGACATGGAAGAGTGAACAGCCCAATAAGGTCTCAGTCAGACATGGAAGAGTGAACAGCCCAATAAGGTCTCAGTCAGACATGGAAGAGTGAACAGCCCAATAAGGTCTCAGTCAGACATGGAAGAGTGAACAGCCCAATAAGGTCTCAGTCAGACATGGAAGAGTGAACAGCCCAATAAGGTCTCAGTCAGACATGGAAGAGTGAACAGCTCAATAAGGTCTCAGTCAGACATGGAAGAGTGAACAGCTCAATAAGGTCTCAGTCAGACATGGAAGAGTGAACAGCCCAATAAGGTCTCAGTCAGACATGGAAGAGTGAACAGCCCAATAAGGTCTCAGTCAGACATGGAAGAGTGAACAGCTCAATAAGGTCTCAGTCAGACATGGAAGAGTGAACAGCCCAATAAGGTCTCAGTCAGACATGGAAGAGTGAACAGCCCAATAAGGTCTCAGTCAGACATGGAAGAGTGAACAGCCCAATAAGGTCTCAGTCAGACATGGAAGAGTGAACAGCTCAGTCAGACATGGAAGGTCAGCCCAATAAGGTCTCAGTCAGACATCAGTCAGACATGGAAGAGTGAACAGCCCAATAAGGTCTCAGTCAGACATGGAAGAGTGAACAGCTCAATAAGGTCTCAGTCAGACATGGAAGAGTGAACAGCCCAATAAGGTCTCAGGTGACAAAAACAGAGCATAAGAGAGATTCTCAGTGTTCTCTGATAAAACATCTTCTGTGCAGGTTTTTCATGGTGTCCTCCAGGAACCTTTTCTGCATCTTGACTTCCTGCACAGTGATCGTTTGTTTCCTCCCAGTTGTGATCCGGCTCACATCATCTCCCAAAAAGAATGACTTGACCTTTCTCTGGAATGCATCGGTGTGCCGGTTAGTGTGCTTCCTTTCAAAGGTGCAAAGGCATTGCCTCTCCAGATGTCTCGTGACGGGGTTGATTTTTTGGGGCTCAAAATGGCCTCTGCTCATCCTGTGGTGAAGGACAGGAGACCACATGGTGATGTGCATGAAATGAATAGATTGTATGTTTTTATGGGTTAAAGTATCATTTTGATCAGTACTAGTCTTCCATCTGTATTTCATGTAACGGGGTTGAGTTGGTCAGCTCAACCATCCCCACCTGACTTTAAAAAACAACCAAACACAGATATAAAACAACGTGATTACTTGCCTGTTTCTGTACCGTGAAGATGGAAATTGTTAAATGATGTCACTTCCTGTTAATGATGGCACATAAAGGGTGGACTGAGCATTTCTATTAGCAGAGTTTGGTTGGTGTGACGGGGTTGAGTATAGACTGAGGGACCGAGGTCAAATTGTGTCATTTTAATCAATAATCATGTATTTATTTGATAAAAATACATTCTCAACAAAATAACACACATCTGATTACATTAATGGAAGAAGTTATTAATTATGTGCACATTTTCATATTAATTTCCCAAGTAAAAATGATGTCAAACGCCTGGGGGACATGACACACTTCTTAGTGGCAGTTAAAAAATAAGATGTTTTTTTATAATAAGGTTTAAATTAATTCTATATTTATTTCAATTCATTATACTGGACATTTCAATGTTTATACAAAACCTGTTAACGTTTCATTTCGGTGACCGAATACTTGAAATCTAATATAAAAAGTCAGGGGGACTGAAATATTACCCCAGTCCAAGAAATGACCCACTTGTATTCAACACTGAACTGTGTCAACCACAGACGGTTGGTGCCACTTTAATTGAGGAGGACAAGTAATTGATAATGTCTGGAGAGGAATAGGATGGAATGGTGTCAAATACATCAACCACCTGGTTTCCATGGTTTCCATGGTTTCCTTGAGTTTGATGCCATTCCATTCGCTCCGTTCCAGACATTATTATGAGCCGTCCTCCCCTCAGAAACATCCACTGATGTCAACTGATTTAGAGTTGAGTTTTATTCCAGTAAACATGGCAGCTTCGAGATGAATTGTGTAAACAACAAGGAATTCACTCATTTAAAAAACATCTATAAATAATTTCTTTGCATTAGGCCTATAGGTCTACATTTCCTAAGCAGAATGTTAATCACTGATGACCACATGTAACAGGGCAGCCATGTTGGATCATGCAGGATGTTTATCAAAGCACTTCTGCTCCACCGATGACCACATGTAACAGGGCAGCCATGTTGGATCATGCAGGATGTTTATCAAAGCACTTCTGCTCCACCGATGACCACATGTAACAGGGCAGCCATGACCACATGTAACAGGGCAGCCATGTTGGATCATGCAGGATGTTAATTAAAGCACTTCTGCTCCACCGATGACCACATGTAACAGGGCAGCCATGTTGGATCATGTGGGGAGGCACAAGCAGCATTCCTTTTTAGTGGATCCAGGAAGAATCATACAGATTCCAAGAACACAGGATGAGATGTTACTATCCTTTGTGCAAGCACTTCCAAGAGTTCATGAACAGAGCCTGGTGAAATTTGGGGAGCAAATCGTCAGTAGTGTACCTTTGGTTCCTAGGGTGTTTCGGCCTTTCACACTATACACCCTCCCCAAAGGCGGCCAGCGACAGGGTGACCAATCCTACGCTTGCTTTCCATTCCCAATTAGTCACAGGAGTTGCCTTGTTGTTAGATACACAAAGATGCTATTTACATTGTATTTTAATGTTTCATGTGCAAGACATAATGGCTAAAATTAATACAAATACATTCATTTATTTGAAAGAGCATTAATTATTTTACAGTAATTCATGACATCATATAGACTAAACATTTATTTTAACCAGGGTTCCATTTTGATGTAACACAATCACAACAAATACATGTAATTGATCCCTGGTTCAACAGACCCTGGCCAATATAGAAAGCTTTCCAGAACGTGACAACGGTCAAATATTTCAGAGTACATCCCAGTATCACATGACTTTCCCCACATCACAATACAGACAGTAAGAAGAAGCAGGAGTTAAAGTGGTCAAACAAGTTGTAGGAGACATTTGGGCCAAACCCTCTACGGTTGTTGTGTGGTTTATAGCTGTTCTGTCTTTGTAAATTACATTTCATTTGTACACTAGAGGGCACTATATGGGTCAAATGCGTAAAAGGACAGGCTACAGGAAATATATATATATACATCACAGGAGGTTGGCACCTTAATTGGGGATCACGGGACCATGGTAATGGCTGGAGTGAAACGAGTAGAGTGGAATCAAATACCATTCACTCAATTGTCTCCATTCCAGACATTATAAGCTGTGCTCCCCTCAGCAGCTTCCTGTGATATATGAACACCTGCTATCCTACTGGTGCTCGAGTGGCTATTCAGAGCTTTTTACCTGGTCAGCCGAGACACATCGTTATAATCGGAGTCACCGCTAAGTACGTTTACGGATTAATGCATATTCTTGTATTGATCTCAAGAGACATTTCATCGTTAAAGTCAGAGACCACTTTTCAAATGTTCAATATTTCCCACCATCCGTCTTTCTATAATGCAGACTACATGTGAAAGGATGGTTGCCATGGGACTAAGTCTCAAATGTTGTCAGGGGCTGGTATTTAACTCCTGATGTTTTGGACTTGTAGAGCATCACTCCACACAGCATGGCAACGGCTGCTACGATACACCCAACCATCAACCCCATGTTCACGTTGGTCACTGGGAAGACAAGAAAACACACAAACACCTTTTATAATACAGAAACTCTTTGTGAAACAAAAAAAAACACCTGTTTATGCAGAGATGTTATTTCCTGTTGAGAAATTCCACTGCAGAAGTCCTTCCTAAATGTGTAGTCATTTATCAGACACTCTCTTAACCAGAGCAACTTACACTAGTGGTACATCCTCATGTACTTTCTTCTGGAATATGAACCCGCAACCCTGGCATTGCAAGTGTCACACTTTA
>NW_025745791.1:91018-222420 GCF_021184085.1 Oncorhynchus gorbuscha | reverse complement strand
AGGAGTATTGCATATTTCCTTTACTGGAATAAAGACTCTGTTTTCGCCAAGTCGCTTTTGGGTCCTCATTCACCTGCATAACAGTTACAGCCAGGATGACCTGTTACAACCAGGATGCACTGTTATATCCAGGATGCATTGTTACAGCCAGGACGCACTGTTACAGCCAGGATGACCTGTTACAGCCAGGATGCATTTTTACAGCCAGGATGGACTGTTACAGCCAGGATGACCTGTTACAGCCAGGATGGACTGTTACAGCCAGGATGACATGTTACAGCCAGGACGGACTGTTACAGCCAGGATGCATTGTTACAGCCAGGATGCATTGTTACAGCCAGGATGACATGTTACAGCCAGGATGCATTGTTACAGCCAGGATGCATTGTTACAGCCAGGATGCACTGTTACAGCCAGGATGACATGTTACAGCCAGGATGCATTGTTACAGCCAGGATGCATTGTTACAGCTAGGATGACCTGTTACAGCCAGGACACACTGTTACAGCCAGGATGACCTGTTATAGCCAGGAGTTCAAGCACTATAAATATAATCCTGAGTATAATACTGTATTATAGAGTATCATGTCTCTTACGTTGAGTGTGTAGCCTCGGCCTTGACCCTGAACTCCAGCTCTTTGTTGACCTCGGCATGGAGATGTTCTCCGTTGTGTGGTGTCGGCTGCACGAACCTGGGCAGGTACATACCCTCATCGCAGGACGGAACACTAGAGTCCACTGAAGTGGAAAAGACACAAACGTACACAAGTAAAGGCCAATACTTTACAAATAAATGCCATGTTTGACATTGTTTAAAGAATACATATGTCCAATCCTCCATCCAGGGGGTGGCAGGTAGCCTAGTGGTTAGAGCGTTGGGCCAGTAACCAAAAAGTTGCTCTGTTTAATCCCCGAGCTGACAAGGTAAAAATCTGTCGTTCTGCCCCTGAAAAAGATAGTTAACCCATTGTTCCCCAGTAGGCTGTCTTTTTAAAGAAGAATTTGTTCTTAACTGATTTGCCTAGTTAAATAGGCAAAGGTTCAATAAATGTAAAAAATCCAATGCATTGTTAACCATCAGAAGAGGAGTCTCACCCAGAAGAGAGAAATGCAGAGGGAGTTTGCTGAGGGGAGCAGTGGAGGGATACAGGCTTCCTGGGGTGGTAGTGGGCCTGGTGGTGGTGGTAGTGGGCCAGGTGGTGGTGGTAGTGGGCCTGGTGGTGGTGGTAGTGGGCCTAGTGGTGGTGGTAGTGGGCCAGGGGGTGGTGGTTGTAGTGGGCAAGGGGGTGGTTGTAGTGGGCCAAGGGGTGGTGGTAGTGGGTGTGGTGGTGGTGGTGGTGGTAGTGGGCCAGGGGGTGGTGGTAGTGGGTGGGATGGTGGTGGGCCAGGGGCGGTGGTAGTAGTGGGCCAGGGGTGGTGGTTGTAGTGGGCAAGGGGGCGGTGGTTGTAGTGGGCCAGGGGTGGTTGTAGTGGGCCAGGGGTGGTTGTAGTGGGCCAGGGGTGGTGGTAGTGGGCCAGGGGCGATGGTAGTGGGCGGGGTGGTGGTGGTGGTAGTGGGCCAGGGGTGGTTGTAGTGGGCCAGGGGGTGGTGGTAGTGGGCCAGGGGTGGTTGTAGTGGGCCAGGGGCGGTGGTGGTAGTGGGCCAGGGGTGGTTGTAGTGGGCCAGGGGGTGGTGGTAGTGGGCCAGGGGTGGTTGTAGTGGGCCAGGGGCGGTGGTGGTAGTGGGCCAGGGGTGGTTGTAGTGGGCCAGGGGTGGTGGTAGTGGGCCAGGGGTGGTTGTAGTGGGCCAGGGGGCGGTGGTAGTGGGCGGGGTGGTGGTGGTGGTAGTGGGCCTGGTGGTGGTAGTGGGCGGGGTGGTGGTGGTGGTAGTGGGCCAGGGGGTGGTTGTAGTGGGCCAGGGGGCGGTGGTAGTGGGCGGGGTGGTGGTGGTAGTGGGCCAGGGGGCGACAGTGGTTGTTTGGCTCCACCACCACCAAGGAGAAGGAGCTGTGGTGGTTTGGCTCCACCACCAAGGAGAAGGACTTGTGGTGGTTTGGCTCCACCACCAAGGAGAAGGAGCTGTGGTGGTTTGGCTCCACCACCAGGGATAGGAGACGGCTGTTAGGTAGCTGGCGCGTCGGCGTCTCCCTGCATGAAGCGGTGCCCTGGAGGAACTAGAGCCATCGGTGTAGGACAGGGTGATGTGTTGGTTAGGAAAGTCCTCTACAACCAGCTCAAACCCGTAGACGCCACTCGTTGAAGTGTAGCCGTATTGTAAGGAGCAAGAGCCCTAACAGTGAAGAGGTTAGAACACAAATGGAATAGCTGGTTAAGACCAAAGACAATATGCAATATCATGCAATCACATAAAGATTGAATACAAATGAGTTGTAATGTTTTGGTCTCAACGTGACAGCACATCGTGGAGTATATCAACAATCACATGAGATTCAAGGTGTTGAAAATAACTGCCCACACCAACCTGATCCAGGTAGAAACCTGAAGGCTGATCACACCTATCGCACTCAGGTCTGACCAATCCGTATCTGCATCTGACACGATCACCGTCAGGGTCAAAGGCCATGAGGTTGTAGGACCTCTGACAGTTCTGGGGAACACTACAATGACAGGAGTCAGAAATACAACATATGAAATGAGTCAATTCTACGGGCTCTATTTGAACAAACCTAACACAACGGTCAGTCTAAGAGCTGCCAGTAGAGCTACAGGTTCGGAGGCGCGGCAGAAATAGTTTTGCTATTTTCACCACCACAATTATATGTGCAGTTGCTGGCAGTGGTGCAAAAGGGTCTGAGCCTTGATTTGTATTAATGTATTTTATTTAACCTTTATTTAACTGGGCAAGTCGATGACTAGACCAGTTGTGGGTGTGTCGAGGCTTTGACCCCTCACCGGCCAATCAGAACGTGTTCCATGGATAAACATGTGGTTGCTTAGAGTTGTGTATTTACGGTATTTGATATATTTATTGTGATGTCATCAACTCCAGTTAGAATGTTAGTCCGTTACAGCCTAGTTAGTTAAACAGGCTGATCCATGTTTACAGAAAACAGTATGTTGAACATGTTTACAGTCCACATTGTTCTTATTGTATTGCTTCAGTATGGAAATGAACAGGCTACAGCATGTGCAGTGATATAGGGGCAAGGCCTACTGTAAATTGCAGTCTGGACGTGGAAATGCCAAACGTAGTCAATTAGCAAAATCAATTTCACTAAGCTATTGATAAGGCCTGAAAAGACAGTGTATAATTATAATCCAATTGTAATAAAAACCAAACAACAACTTGTTTAAATAGGCTAAATGTCTGAATACAGTTACAGCCACCATAATAAATACCCCACAGGGTTTGTTTTTGTTGCACAACATGATACTATCTGGCTAATGATCGGGACCTGGAGAAAAAAGAATGGACCGGTGTGGGGGCGGCCCCTTGACACACCTCAAATATGGCCCCCCGCCCACTTTAACACATGGCCCCCGCCCACTTTACTGGCCCCCGCCCACTTTAACACCCCCGCCCACTTTAACACATGGCCCCCGCCCACTTTAACACATGGCCCCCGCCCACTTTAACACATGGCCCCCGCCCACTTTAACACATGGCCCCCGCCCACTTTAACACATGGCCCCCGCCCACTTTAACACATGGCCCCCGCCCACTTTAACTTTAACACATGGCCCCCGCCCACTTTAACACATGGCCCCCGCCCACTTTAACCCCCCCCGCCCACTTTAACACATGGCCCCCGCCCACTTTAACACATGGCCCCCGCCCACATGGCCCCCCGCCCACTTTAACACATGGCCCCCGCCCACTTTAACACATGGCCCCCGCCCACTTTAACACATGGCCCCCGCCCTTTACTTTTAACACATGGCCCCCCCGCCCACTTTAACACATGGCCCCCCGCCCACTTTAACACATGGCCCCCGCCCACTTTAACACATGGCCCCCGCCCACTTTAACACATGAGCCCCCCGCCCACTTTAACACATGGCCCCCGCCCACTTAACACATGGCCCCCGGTCAAACACATGGCCCCCGCCCACTTTAACACTGATGGCCCCCGCCCACTTTAACACATGGCCCCCCGTTTAACACAAATGAGCTGAAGTTAAACCGGTCAATTGCTGATGTCAGGGTTGGAAAATGCTATCGCGCTATTTTTTTACAAAACAAAATTGCTATTTAACTTGAGTTGGACACTTGCGCCTCCTTACCGCCAGCCAAAAATGTAGGAATATGTCTAATTAGGATTTCAATAACCTATATTGTATATATAAATAAAACTGATCGGTTCAAAGAGGTAATGTTTTGGGAGTCAGAAGGTTGTTACCGTATGAAAGGAAGAATGGCTGTGACTGGAGATCTGTTGGGTTCACCAGTATCAGATCTCGTTCCCAGATCCACTTGTGTTTCCAGGCTCCAAGATCCAAGACGGTTTACTGTTGGGATCCAACAGCAGCTGTTTTGTCTGTTACAACAACAAACCATCTTTAGGTAAGTGGTCACTTGGGATGGAATGTTATCAAACCCACCATAGCAATATCATTTACCGAGCGCCTTCGTCACAGTCTTTGAAAAAAAACTCAGAGGGGAGTCTACCTTGTAGAAGTAGGTTTTAACGGTACAGCTAAAACCATTTTTACCAGATGTTTACCATGAGTCATTGTGCACAATGCGTGTTCAATAAATGTAATAGATGTATTTCATAACAAACTTGCATCAATTGAAAAGGTTTATCACTGGGGATGTTTCTGGTCTCGACTGTTTCAGTTTCACACCACTGGTTGTTGTAACCACTCCGTCCTCTGCTGCTGCTGTCAATTGTGCCTCTGACATCTGTGATAGAAGAGCCGCAGTTCCCTGAGGAACAATACCAGCGAGAGTAATCACACCAATCATGTGTATTCTTGTAGCGTAAATCCACCTGGAGAACAGAAAGTCACATTGTAATGGGGCAATAAAACATCATTAGACTGAAGAAGTTTAATTAACGCTGTTGTTTTGAAACAGCTTATCGGTTACTAGTCCAATGCTCTAACCACTAGGCTACGCTACCGCTATGAATATACTGTTAAATTTGTCTAATGGTGGGCCTCCCGGGTGGCGCAGTGGTTAAGGGCGCTGTACTGCAGCGCCAGCTGTGCCATCAGAGTCTCTGGTGTCGCGGCCGGTTGGTCCGTGGGGCGTCGCACAATTAGAATAGCGTCGTCCGGGTTAGTGTCCGACAGATTGGTGCGGCTGGCTTGGATGCTCGCTGTGTTAAGGAGCAGTATGGCTGGTTGGGTTGTGTATCGGAGGACGCATGACATTCAACCTTCGTCTCTCCCGAGTTGTAGCAATGAGACAAGATAGTAGCTACTACAACAATTGGATACCGAGAAAAGGGGGTAAAATAAAAGAATTGTCTAACGGCATTTTTTTTCTCCAAAATACAAGAATAAATGTATCTGCAAAAACAACCTTAGTTTGTCCGAGTCAAGCGTGGCATTTGTCATGTAATTAAGGAGGTAACGGCTTGTTCTAAGTCCATGTCTAATATGATCTGAGTGGCTGTATGGATAGAGCGCCAGAAATACACTGCAATGACAGAACTGGTGCACAACGGTTCCATATCTGCTAAGAGTTTAGACCAGTGAGACATGTTCACCTGTTATTTTCAGACTGAATAAAACATAACAAATGGAAAAACAAACACATTTAGAAATATTAACTTGTGTTATTTATTCCCTTCTGAAAATAACAGGTGCTCATTTTGCATTGATGCAAAAGCTTAATACATCTCTAATGTATTTATTCTATAGCCTCATATTTCTCATTTATTTGATAAGAACAAAACTTTGCACACCATTAATTAAAGCATAAATACTCATATGCTATATAAAACAATACATGGTGATTGAATATAATTGATCTAAAGTCACAATTATTGCAATCACTCTTATTAGTACATCGTATTACAATGAATTGTATTGGAATAGACGTGATGTGATTCAACATTTCTGAAGAGTCCAACCAAATGCGAATACCCTTCAGAATCTAATCAAATGAAAACATTTGTAATTATTTGTCACGTGCGCTGAATGCAACAGGTGTAGTAGTCCTTACCGTGAAATGCTGAGTGACGAGCCCTTGACCAACAACGCAGAGTTTTAAACAAGTAAGAACAATTTGCTTAATTAACTAAAGGAAAAATAGTAACACAATACTAGTCAATGTGCAGCGGTACGGGGTAGTCCAGGTAATTGAGGTAATATGCACATGTAGGTATTAGGGATAAAGTGACTATGCATTGATAATTAACAGATAGTAGCAGCATATGTGAAGGTGTGTGTGTGTGTGTGTGTGTGTGTGTGTGTGTGTGTGTGTGTGTGTGTGTGTGTGTGTGTGTGTGTGTGTGTGTGTGTGTGTGTGTGTGTGTGTGTGTGTGTGTGTGTGTGTGTGTGTGTGTGTGTGTGTGTGTGTGTGTGTGTGTGTGTGTGTGTGTGTGCGTGTGTGTGTGGGCAAAAGATCAGAATTGGGAGCAGCCAATGATCCCCTGAATATCTCTCACCTTGAATGTTCCGTCGGCGTTCCTCCCTTTGGGGGTGACAGACATGGAGCCTCCATAGAAGTGTGCCGCTGAAGCCAGGGAGACCAGTAGCAGCAGATGCAGCAACACCGATGTGGAGGAGGACATGATGTCTGGATCTCTCTGGAGGATTCCTCTCTACCTATCTGTCTCCAGCATCCAACCTCCAAACCTTTATACCTTCTCAGACCAACCATCCATTCAGAAGGAATGTCAGAGCAGATGCCAACATCGTTTCCTTTGTAACTCACCCTGGACATGTTCTCTTCATGACAGGTGGAACTGGTTTTATTGAACTGGGAAACAAAGGTTAAAATACCTTTTCATTATAACCTGAAACGAAAGGGGAAATAAAGTTGTGAGTTACAGTAATTCTGTATATCTTGAACTTGTCTCCGCTAGTCTCATACAGTGGCCTGATTTACATGTTCTATTTACATGTAAGTCATTTAGCAGGCGCTCTGATCCAGAGCCACTTACAGGAGCAATTAGGGTTAAGTGCCTTGCTCAAGGGCACATCGACAGATTGTTCACCTGGTCGGCTAGTGAGCATTTGCACCATTACTATGCAATACGACACATGAAAGGTATTTAAATTAAATACAAATGAATGATGAGACTAAATAATCAAGATTAAGTTAACAAAGATTAAGGTTAATACAAGGATTTCATACCAAAATGTTGGTTCATTTCAATTACATGTATTTCACAACTAGTGTTGTTACCACTGTAGATAATGATGAGTTTATTGATTCACGAGTAGGTTTTCATTATGTGTTTGGTTTGGGTTATTGTGTCTGTGGGGGGGAACGGCCACAGCAATTCAAAATGAATGGTACACGATGCATACTGATCATAACGGTGCAAAACTTGCCTATGAAATTGTAATGAATTGGTCCTGCTACAGATGACTTTGTAAATGCATCCTTCATTCCCTCCTTGGGTTGGCTGGATAGGTGAAAACAGCCATCCAATACCCTTTCACCAATCCATATTCACCCATGGTATTGCTCCTTGAGGTGTTCTAATTCTCTTTCCACGCCTGTTACCATGGTGAGGATTACACAAACACAAAAAGGATGCTTTTCACGGTAAATCATGACAATCACCTTTACATCAACGTGTGAGTCAAAACGATGTTTTTATACTTCTGCTCTGTCCCTATCAGATGTTTTTCTGTTTTACATCGTTGAACTGGCATGGGTGGGTTGGAATCCATCTGACTGACAGCATGAAGATGTTCAACAAGATTAGCCCATGAGGACAGGTGATTTATTATCTCATCTCTCTTGTCAAACATCAGGTGAGGTGAAAAAAAATGCTTCTTGAATGAAATAACATGTTGGGAACACAAAAGGTCAAAGATCATTTTTTCACGCCACGTTGTTTTCAGTAAATGTCTCATGCTTCAAGAATGTTCCACAGGACTCAAGGATGTTGCTGACAAGTAGGTGAACTTGTTTGAGATTAAACCTATGGCATATAATCAAATGGCTTCCAGGGAGATGCTTAATGTGAGTTGGACAATAGCACCTCAAAATAAACCTCTACATAACCACTTGACCTTACAATACTAATACTAAATACTTACAATAGCAAAGGTTGATCTGCACGATAGAGACACAACCTCAACCAGACAGTATGTGTTTTATAGATATTGAAGTGAACTAATTAATTCATACTACAGATTGTAAATGGAGGTAAATACACCTGTCTCCTTATATCTGAGTGAATTCAGTAGCTTTTCACACTCATGTACATTAACACAGATCATCACCAATCACCCAAACACGGACTGTCATGTGGACTTCAGTTGAAATAACAAGGGTGTTTCTCGGAACAACAATCTGTGCCTGTAAACTGGTGACTATCCGTCAAGTTAAGGTTCATTCAATCAATCAATCATTGGTTTGTGCCGTACAGTGTGTGTTGGTCATCCCAGTGTTGGTCTGTTGCTACCCAGGGTCCGTTCTGCCTTACAGTAGACTAGGTGAAGCTCATGATTGAGGAAGTGTTTTGTAACACATGGTTAGCATCTCAATCCCACACAGTCACTCAAGGCGGCATTCATCTGCAGACAACAGGGACCGATCAGATTTACTAGAGGGAAGGATTAGAGACTTGAACACCAGAAACACTGTAAATTATATTGTATTCAAGCTTTTTTATGCATTGAGACTGGGCTACAACACAGGGGGATGTGAGTTGGTATGGAGTCTGTGTTTCTAATGAAAATGTGAAATATCCTGTTCATACACTACCAGTCAAATGTTTTAGAACACCTACCCATTCCAGGGTTTATTTTGTTTTTGTTTTTGTATTTTCTACATTGTAGAATAATAGTGAAGACATCAAATTCTATGAAATAACACATATGGAATCATGTATTGTGCAAAGCTGTCATCAAGGCAAAGGGTGGCTATTTTAAGAATCTCAAATATAAAATATATTTTGATTTGTTTAACACTTTTTTGGTTACTACATGTGTCATTTCATAGTTTTGATGTCTTCACTATTATTCTACTAAACCCTTGAATGACTAGGTGTTTTAAAACGTTTGACCTGGTGCATATGTGTATCTTGTTCTCCCAAGGGGGGCTGGTAAAGGAGTGGAGACATTCTTCTTTCGCTACTGATCTGCTTCGTACTGAATGCCTAACCACTAGGTTAGAATCCCCATGTCTTACAGATCCGGGTCAACAAAGATTCTTATTTGCATAAAATAGACAGAGACCAGTCTTATCAAAATTAGATAATAGTATTTATTCTCGGAACGCGCTGCCATGTAACCACGGACAACTGTTTATATACAAACTATGACGTCATTGGTTCTAGAATGAATCTCCTCCTCTCGACCAAGACAAAGCAGGTTTAAAGGTTTCTTCCGACCTACTAGCGCACACACATGACACACAATATAACTGAATTAACTCTTAAAATATATTGACCCCTCACCATTATCCATCACCACTTGGAATGGGCTATCAACCAGATTCCCTTTTCTACGTATTCCCCAAGGTGTCTACAGCATTTTGATGTAGTTTTACGCATTTATGTTGAAGAAATGAGCGTAAGCGACTATATTGCGCAAGTGGTCACCTGATGGCTCTCAGAGTGATTATTGAGTAAAATACAGAGGTAGCCATTTCTCCACCCGGTCCTACTGAAAAGCCAATTGTCCCGGTGGATATATTATCGAATAGATATTTGAAAAACACCTTGAGGATTGATTATAAACAATGTTTGCCATGTTTCTGTCGATATTATGGAGCTAATTTGGAATATTTTTCGGCGTTTTCGTGACCACAATTTCCGGTCGATTTCTCAGCCAAACGTGAAGAACAAACGGGAGCTATTTCGCCTACAAAAATAATATTTTTGGAAAAAAGGAACATTTGCTATCTAACTGGGAGTCTCGTGAGTGAAAACATCCGAAGCTCATCAAAGGTAAACGATTTAATTTGATTGCTTTTCTGATTTTCGTGACCAGGTTGCCTGCTGCTAGCAAAGCAAAATGCTATGCTAGGCTATTGATAAACTCACACAAATGCTTGTCTTGCTTTGTCTGTAAAGCATTTTTCAAAATCTGAGATGACGGTGATTAACAAAAGGCTAAGCTGTGTATCAACATATTTCACTTGTGATTTCATGAATCTGAATATTTTCTAGTAATATATATGTTCGTTGCGTTATGCTAATTAGTGTCAGATGATGATTACGCTCCCGGACCCGGGATGGGTAGTATCAACAGGTTTTAACATACAGGCCATTTCCCTAAATGTATCAATTCTATCAAATGGAAAGGGAATGGTTATGAACTGAGGTTCTGCTGAGGCGCAGGCCTAACATTCTTCTTTCGCTACTGATCTGCTTCGTACTGAATACATTCTAACCATAGGTTAGAATCCCCATAACCAGTTTCCATCTCAATTACTTCCTTAACCTGTTACTCCTACCCCCTACTTTTTCGAACATTCTGTTAAAAATCGCGCAACATTTCAGCACCCTGCTACTCATGCCAGGTATATAGTATATGCATATGATTAGTATGTGTGGATAGAAAACACTCAGACGTTTATAAAACTAGTTAAATCACGGCTGTGACTATAACAGAACGTGCATTTCATCGAAAAGCGCAGGAAAATCTGATCACCGAAAATTGGAAAATATATCAATGCGCCACTTGCATGTATTGTCTATGGGAAAGCAAATTACCTGGATCCAAGATTGCAATTCCTACAGCTTTCACACGATGTCAACAGTCTTGTCATTTACCTAGGCTTTGTTTCTTGGTCAAACGAAGAAGAGACAAGCCATTTATTCAGGTCTCGGACCGGATATTTTGGTTGAGATTTACCCGGACATTATTTCTAGACGTACCCCTATAGAAAATACATCGCCTCGTTATCAATTTGATATCTTATTAACGTTTACTAATACCTAAAGTTGCATTACAAAAGTATTTCGAAGTGTTTTGTGAAAGTTTATCGTCGACTTTTTTAATTTAAAAAAATGACGTTACGTTATAAGATGCTATTTTTTTCGTTTATCACACATTCTTCATAGATCGATATCTAGGCTATATATGGACCGATTTAATCGGAAAAAAATACCCAATAGTGATTATGGGACATCTAGGAGTGCCAACAAAGAAGATGGTCAAAGGTAATGAATGTTTTATATTTTATTTGTGCGGTTTGTGTAGCGCCGACTATGCTAATTATTTTGTTTACGTCCCCTGCGAGTCTTTTGGGGTGTTACATGCTATCAGATAATAGCTTCTCATGCTTTCGCTGAAAAGCATTTTAAAAATCTGACTTGTTGCCTGGATTCACAACGAGTGTAGATTTAATTCAATACCCTGCATGTGTATTTTAATGAACGTTTGAGTTTTAACTAGTACTATTAGCATTTAGCGTAGCGCATTTGCATTTCCAGATGTCTAAATGGGACGCCTGCATGTCAGGTAGGAGCAAGTGGTTAAGATCTTTCATCTGAACTATCCACACCAGCTCTTGGCTCTGGACAACTCCACGGTCAGTATGTGCTTTGTCAGGGACCCTGCTTGTATTCTGGCTGACTATAGAGCAATCATCTGCTCTAAGTTTTTCTACCCTAAATGCACTAGGTTATCAACTGAAACCCTTACTCTCACTACACTCCATCTTCTTCCATACTGGGTATGTAGATTTATGTAGCCCTCTCACATGATGTGAGCTATAATCTGTTTCCATGAACTACACAGGGACTTGCATAGATGTCTTCCATAATGGCTGCTCTTAGTCTGAAAGGCCCCATTTGGTCTACATTGAACTCCATTGAGACATCCTTCCCAATCCCACTCTCACTTCCTGTTTATCCAGATCAAGTGATCTCTTCTGCTTGGTTAATACTAAATCCCCATTGTCTAACTACGTGTCAATATTACCCTCTGGCCTTCCCGGGGTTCATGGTGTATCAGGAATATGGCTCCCACGATCAGACAGCTCAGGATGGCAAGTACACCTATGAAGCCCCAAACTTCCTGGAAAACACATCAGCAGCCAGAAGCCAGACACACTTTCACTTCTATGAACAAACACAGGGATGGAATGACGGGAAAAGGAAGTCTTAATTCGAGAGATGGCCCCCGGAATTCTGTTAATTCCAGTTCTCCTCTCGAACACTGTGATTGTTCGACAGTGGCATTGTGTCTTACCCTCCCGCAGTGTGTGATATGAATCCAGGTAGCTCTTTCAGCTAGCTGTCACTAGGAGTCCTTGGTATGGCCCCTCCCAACAGGCTGCTTCCCATCTATTCTCCTCAGGGACTGGATTGAGTGACTTCACCTGTAATTCACCTGTATTGCATAAATTCTTGGACATACAGGTTTGGTTAACAAACAGTTTCTCATTTGTTCTATCTAATTATATCTTTAACGTCTATGCCTATTTGTTAGCTAAACTTTTTTTAAATTAGTTTATTATCCAATAGGCCACATCCTATCCTAGACCACAACTTACCCACCCCCCTTTGATACCTGGCTCTGCCCAGGTAACAACCTTGCCTACTCAAAACAATGACTTAGCTAAGATTAGTAAATTACCCTTATGTCTGACATCATCATGTAGGAGCGCCCCTTTCATTCTCCACATGTCCAATTCTCCCTTATGCGTCCATTCATATCTATCTTGTACCAATTCTCTGTCAATTGTCTTGTCTACTGAAGTATCTGTGCTACTTATATATGTTCTTAAATATATATATTTATCGATTTAAACAGTAACCCTTTTCTCTCCTATCTTTCAAATACCACTAAGCGTTTCACTGTTTGACTTTATCTAAAATCATTGATTTTTAGAAAAAACCTGTCAATGAGTGGCAATCTCTAAAGTCCTTACATATCCTTAATCAATCTATCTTAATCCTAAAAATAATCCTAAATCATCATAGCTGTCATATATCACTGTTAAATGTAATACTATTTAAATTTAACCTCTTGCTCCTACCTGGCACGCAGGCGTCCCATCTAGAGCTCTGGAAATGCAAATGCGCTATGCTAAATGCTAATAGTATTAGTTAAAACTCAAACGTTCATTAAAATACACATGCAGGGTATTGAATTAAAGCTACACTCGTTGTGAATCCAGGCAACAAGTCAGATTTCTAAAATGTTTTACGGCGAAAACATAGCAAATATTTATGTCAAACCACCACCGCAGGTATAGCTCATTAGCATAGCCAAGTAGGAAAAAATATGCAATCAACAAACGCAGGATTTTTAAAAAATCATTTCACTAACCTTTTGAAATCTTCATCAGATGACAGTAATATAACATGTTACACAGTACATTCATTTTTTTTCAATAATATGCTATATATATCCATAAATCTCTGTTTACAATGATGCATCGTTCAAAAAATGCTACTAAAATGTCAGGAGAAATGAAATAGCTCCGGCAGATAACGTCAGCTAACAAGGAATACACATCATAAACTTTGACTAAATATGCATGTTTTACATATGTATAGGAAGATACACTTCTTCTAAATGCAATCGCTGTGTTACATTTATTTTTAACGTTACAGTTTGCGTTCATTAGGCTATACTAGGAGTCGGTGCTCCAAATGTATCATTATGCCTCCTCTATCTTGGAGTCGACAGAAACCCAAAATTAACACATAAATATTCCCTTACCTTTTCTGTTCTTCCATCAAAAGACCTGGAAGGGATTATACTTACCAAAACAGCGTTTAGTTTTCAAGTCTGCGTCTTTCGGTTCTCAAAATAGCCACATTTCGGTCGAAATGTAGGCAAAATTCAAGTGGATGCGCACCAAAACGTCGAAATTATATATTATATGTCGAGTAAACTTGTCAAACTATGTTCATAATTAAGCTTTAACATGTTATAAAGGTGTACAGCAATTGTGAGGACGAAGCGAAACACACACGTCTTTTAATTGATCCTGAAGAAAAGAGAGAGCGGGAGCAGAGCGCGCATAAACGTACACTTTTTTTTCGCGTGACAGAGACCTTTCGGCACGCTCAACGTCTCGTGAGCACGCGATTCTCACAATGAGAAGCCCCATTGAAAGCAGGCTTCGCGCGGAACACGTAGGAACTGTTCCCAGAGCGGTAGCCTTTTGGGAAGTGCATTTAAGATGATGTCAAAGTTGGGCCAACTTTTTCCATGACAAGAGAGATTTTGGGAGAATGCATGCCCTGAGACTTCTGCTTTACATAGAGACCAAATTTAAACGGTTTTAGAAGCTTTAGAGTGTTTTCTATTCGATAATATTTTTTATATGCATATATTAGCAACTTTGACAAAAATGTATCCTGTTTTATATGGGTACCCAATTCCTCCAGAAGGGGCAGTAAACAGGGCTAGGCTTAACAGGTTAAAAAACGTCTAATAGTCAAACAAAGCCAAACCAAATGCTAACCATATCAAATCCTTCCTATACTAATAAGCTTTTTCCTTCAGGGGTCCACAGTATTTTATCTGACAATAACATGAGTTATCCTTAGAATCGGTTCCATCAATAATGTAATATATGTTGCATAGTGTGGAATACCTTATCTACAGTAATTTATCACCCCTAAAAACTGAAACTTATTTATTTATTTCCTGTTGTGACTAGGGGGCAGTATTTTCATTTTTGGAAAAATAACGTTCCCATAGTAAACGGGATATTTTGTCAGGACAAGATGGTAGAATATGCATATAATTGACAGCTTGGGATAGAAAACACTCTAAAGTTTCCAAAACTGTAAAAATATTGTCTGTGAGTATAACAGAACTGATATTGCAGGCGAAAGCCTGAGAAAAATCCAATCCGGAAGTGACTCATCTTTTGAAAGCTCTGCGTTCCAATGCGTCCCTATTGAGCAGTGAATGGGCTATCAACCAGATTACTTTTTCTCCGTATTCCCCAAGGTGGCTACAGCATTGTGACGTAGTTTTACGCATTTATGTTGAAGAAAACCCGTAAGCGGCTACATTGCGCAACTGGTCACCTGATGGCTCTCAGAGTGATTCTCGCGTAAAATACAGAGGTAGCCAGTATTCCAATCGGTCCTACTGAAAAAACAATTGTCCCAGTGGATATATTATCGAATAGATATTTGAAAAACACCTTGAGGATTGATTATAAACAACGTTTGCCATGTTTCTGTCGATATTATGGAGCTAATTTGGAATATTTTTTCGCCGTTGTCGTGACTGCAATTTTGGTTGATTTCTCAGCCAAACGTGAAGAACAAACAGAGCTATTTCGCCTACAAAAATAGTATTTTGGGAAAAAAAGAACATTGGCTATCTAACTGAGAGTCTCGTGAGTGAAAACATCCGAAGCTCATCCAAGGTAAACGATTTAATTTGATTGCTTTTCTGATTTTCGTGACCAAGTTACCTGCTGCTAGCTGGGCAAAATGCTATGCTAGGCTATCGATAAACTTACACAAATGCTTGTCTAGCTTTGGCTGTAAAGCATATTTTGAACATCTGAGATGACAGGGTGATTAACAAAAGGCTAAGCTGTGTCTCAATATATTTCACTTGTGATTTTCATGAATAGGAATATTTTCTAGGAAAATTTATGTCCGTTGCGTTATGCTAATTAGTGTCAGATGATGACAATGATCCCGTTCACGGGATGGGAGTTACAACAAGTTAATAATTCTAATGCTTATAAAATCACTATTTTTCTATGTAATTTTCTGCCCTATTGGCATAAAATATCTCCTCTCCAAATGTATTATCAATGATAAATAGGATTCTTTCTGTTGTAATACCAAATCAATAATAGCCAATTCAAAAACTTTATAGCTAATGTTTTAAAACAGAATCCTGAACCACTTTCTCATCTGTGGTTCAAACTATAATTATGTCCCAGAACTATAAACTCCATTATAATTAATTTACCTTAAAACTAGTATCCCAAATGACCACAAATGCATTATCCAAATGGCCCTCCCCTGAGGCTGATCAGACCCCAAGAGATAGCCATGATAAGGTCAAAGGCCATACCACCCTTTATAGTCATGTTCCATACCACATTAGACATATTAAAGAACCCTTTATCCTTAAAATAAAAAAAATAACTTGTAAAATAAAAACTCACAAAGTTCCATATGTGAGCGTGCCCCTTTAAAATACCTTTGCACTAAAACAAATAGTCCTAACAAATGTTTTATGTGTGTATATTTGCAAACTTTAATGAAAAAACAAAAAACTTCCAGGCCCTTTTCAATTTGGTCGTTTATGACCTCAATCTCACAAACTCTCCCCAAGATTATAGTCCCAGGAAACATCCAAAAGAGAGTCAATAAAACTCCCATTCTCCCAGAAAAAAACACAAAACGCCTAACTATGCTACATCGATTCAGAAACTCAAAAGTGAACTATAAACCAAACCTAATGATAATTCCTCTTTACCTCAAATAATTAATCATAAGTTTTAACTTCTTGTGACTCTCAAACCCGGATCCGGGAGCGTAATCATCGCCTGACACTAATTAGCATAACGCAATGGACATTAATCTTCCTAGAAAATCTTTCTATTCATGAAAACCACAAGTGAAATATATTGGAACACATAGAAGTGTGCTGCTGAAGCCAGGGAGACCAGTAGCAGCAGATGCAGCAACACCAGTGTGGAGGAGGACATGATGTCTGGATCTCTCTGGAGGATTCCTCTCTACCTATCTGTCTCCAGCATCCAACCTCCAAACCTTTATACCTTCTCAGACCAACCATCCATTCAGAAGGAATGTCAGAGCAGATGCCAACATCGTTTCCTTTGTAACTCACCCTGGACATGTTCTCTTCATGACAGGTGGAACTGGTTTTATTGACCTGGGAAACAGGTTAAAATACCTTTTCATAATAACCTGAAACGAAAGGGGAAATAAAATTGTGAGTTACAGTAATTCTGTATATCTTGAACTTGTCTCTGCTAGTCTCGTACATTGGCCTGATTTACATTTTCTATTTACATGTTAGGCATTTAGCAGGCCCTCAGATCCAGAGCCACTTACAGGAGCAATTAGGGTTAAGTGCCTTGCTCAAGGGCACATCGACAGATTGTTCACCTGGTCGGCTAGTGAGCATTTGCACCAGTATTATGCAATACGACACATGAAAGGTATTTAAATTAAATACAAATGAATGATGAGACTAAATAATCAAGATTAAGTTAAGAAAGATTAAGGTTAATACAAGGATTTCATACCAGAATGTTGGTTCATTTCAATTACATGTATTTCACAACTAGTGTTGTTACCACTGTAGATAATGGTGAGTTTATTGATTCACGAGTAGGTTTTCATTATGTGTTTGGTTTGGGTTATTGTGTCTGTGGGGGGAACGGCCACAGCAATTCAAAATGAATGGTACACGATGCATACTGATCATAACGGTGCAAAACTTGCCTATGAAATTGTAATGAATTGGTCCTGCTACAGATGACTTTGTAAATGCATCCTTCATTCCCTCCTTGGGTTGGCTGGATAGGTGAAAACAGCCATCCAATACCCTTTCACCAATCCATATTCACCCATGGTATTGCTCCTTGAGGTGTTCTAATTCTCTTTCCACGCCTGTTACCATGGTGAGGATTACACAAACACAAAAAGGATGCTTTTCACGGTAAATCATGACAATCACCTTTACATCAACGTGTGAGTCAAAACTGTTTTTATACTTCTGCTCTGTCCCTATCAGATGTTTTTCTGTTTTACATCGTTGAACTGGCATGGGTGGGTTGGAATCCATCTGACTGACAGCATGAAGATGTTCAACAAGATTAGGCCATGAGGACAGGTGATTTATTATCTCATCTCTCTTGTCAAACATCAGGTGAGGTGAAAAAAAATGCTTCTTGAATGAAATAACATGTTGGGAACACAAAAGGTTTTCAGTAAATGTCTCATGCTTCAAGAATGTTCCACAGGACTCAAGGATGTTGCTGACAAGTCAGTGAACTTGTTTGAGATTAAACCTATGGCATATAATCAAATGGCTTCCAGGGAGATGCTTAATGTGAGTTGGACAATAGCACCTCAAAATAAACCTCTACATAACCACTTGACCTTACAATACTAATACTAAATACTTACAATAGCAAAGGTTGATCTGCACGATAGAGACACAAACTCAACCAGACAGTATGTGTTTTATAGATATTGAAGTGAACTAATTAATTCATACTACAGATTGTAAATGGAGGTAAATACACCTGTCTCCTTATATCTGAGTGAATTCAGTAGCTTTTCACACTCATGTACATTAACACAGATCATCACCAATCAACCAAACACGGACTGTCATGTGGACATCAGTTGAAATAACAAGGGTGTTTCTCGGAACAACAATCTGTGCCTGTAAACTGGTGACTATCCGTCAAGTTAAGGTTCATTCAATCAATCAATCATTGGTTTGTGCCGTACAGTGTGTGTTGGTCATCCCAGTGTTGGTCTGTTGCTACCCAGGGTCCGTTCTGCCTTACAGTAGACTAGGTGAAGCTCATGATTGAGGAAGTGTTTTGTAACACATGGTTAGCATCTCAATCCCACACAGTCACTCAAGGCGGCATTCATCTGCAGACAACAGGGACCGATCAGATTTACTAGAGGGAAGGATTAGAGACTTGAACACCAGAAACACTGTAAATTATATTGTATTCAAGCTTTTTTATGCATTGAGACTGGGCTACAACACAGGGGGATGTGAGTTGGTATGGAGTCTGTGTTTCTAATGAAAATGTGAAATATCCTGTTCATACACTACCAGTCAAATGTTTTAGAACACCTACCCATTCCAGGGTAATTATTTATTTATTTATTATTTTCTACATTGTAGAATAATAGTGAAGACATCAAATTCTATGAAATAACACATATGGAATCATGCAGTAACCAAAAAAGAGTTTGCAAAGCTGTCATCAAGGCAATGGGTGGCTATTTTAAGAATCTCAAATATAAAATATATTTTGATTTGTTTAACACTTTTTTGGTTACTACATGTGTCATTTCATAGTTTTGATGTCTTCACTATTATTCTACTAAACCCTTGAATGACTAGGTGTTTTAAAACGTTTGACCTGGTGCATATGTGTATCTTGTTCTCCCAAGGGGGGCTGGTAAAGGGAGTGGAGAACAGATCCGGGTCGACAAAGATTCTTATTTGCATAAAATAGACGGAGACCAGTCTTATCAACATTAGATAATAGTATTTATTCTCGGAACGCGCTGCCATGTAACCATGAACAACAGTTTATATAGAAACTATGACGTCATTGGTTCTAGAATGAATCTCCTCCTCTCGACCAAGACAAAGCAGGTTTAAAGGTTTCCGACCTACTAGCGCACACACATGACACACAATATAACTGAATTAACTCTTGACCCCTCACCCTTATCCATCACCACTTAGCTGACAGTTCCAGTTAACTGAAAACCTGGGAAAACCCTCACTGCCTTATCTAAATATCCCAGAGCTAAGGTGCGTCGGTTCAACCATAGGTTAATGACCTTTTCTGCTTACTTAAAAAAAACACTTCCAATCTTCTCCAACCTGGCTGGAATCGTATTTATTTTATTTAATTACCCCCAGTTTCAGGCTCCACAATCCCTCACTTATGAATTCATATTGTTAATCAGATATAATAAAACTGTCATGCAGGTGAAAGAGGACCCAAAAGCGACTTGGCGAAAACAGAGTCTTTAATCCAGTAAAGTGAATACAAACAAAAAACACAACTTTCACTCGAAATGACGAGGACAAACTGGAGACTATCTTGAACAGCAGGTGAACAGCAGGTTGCCTCGGGAAGGCACTTAGACACCTGCTCACCACGTTTACAGCACGGTGAATTCTAAACAAGGAACCGACAGGACAGGAACAACACAAAGGAAGAAATCTCTAATCAGGGAAAGGATCGGGAACAGGTTATGATGATTAGAATAGGAACAGCTGGGAGCATATTGTTAAGATCAGACAAGACATGATAATAAATACAAACATGACAAAAACAGTATAAGTTTACTTATTTACAGTTCTATTTATAATGGGGATATTGTTTAGTCATTTATTCATAAAATTCCTAACACTGGGTCACTATATGGTCAACCATTTACTATCTTAAACACATACGCCCCTAACACAGATACTCCTGCTTTCATTTCAAAATGATAACCCTGTTCAATTAGCATTGTGTTTCCTTTGGCGTGGTGGACGGAGATTTTAATTGTTCCCTTAACCCAACCCTAGACAAATCATCTCAAGTCCCCACCACAAATCCTAGATCTGCAAAGATGTTGAACTCTCTTACTAAAGAGACGGGACTGATAGATATCTGGAGAGAAACGTATAGCTCATCTATAGACTATACATACTACTCTAATGTCCATAACACCTACTCCCGTATAGATTACATTTTTATCCCAAAGAGTTTCATAAATTCAGCCACATGTACAATCAGACCCATAGCACTTTCAGATCACGCCTTTGTCCACTTCCGCTTTGACCTCTGCAAAAACATCCCGAGGTCAAAGAGCTGGAAATTCAACACCTCCATGCTATCAAACGAAGCATTCCATACATTGGTAACTACATGGATAGACAACCACCAACAAAATAACAAAGACTCCCCTGTTTCTCCAGCCACAATGTGGGACGCTGCTAAAGCCACACTAAGAGGTCATCTAATTGCATATATGCTTCCTCTAAGAGAAAAGCAGTGGAAGCACACAGGCTAGATCTTGACAGCGAGCTGGAATGATGTGAAAAAATACATAAACAATCCCCAGACAGCGCCTCCTGGCGTCAACTTAAAGCAGCCAAAGCCAAACTAAATTTGGACTATACTCGGGAGATTTTAAAAACAGTTTTCTTTACTAACCAGAAATACCATGAGTATAGCAATAGGCCCAGTAGATTGCTTGCTTACCAATTAAAAAATGAGCAGTTACAGCGTACAATCATGGCTATCCGAACAGCAAAGGACGAGGTCACATATGACACAAAAAAGATCAATTTAACTTCTCATGATTTTTACTGCAAACTATAGACCTCTGAGAGAAAACACATGGAGGCAGAACTCCACTCTTTCCTAGAGGGAATCTCGCTACCTAAACTATCAGAGACCGACCAAGAACATCTCGACTCCCCCTTCACTCCTGAGGAGATCCTGGAGGCAATTACCTCCATGCCACCCAATAAGTCCCCAGGCCCAGATGGATTCCCCAAAGAGTTCTACAAAGCTTTTTGGCCCCAGCTCAGCCCTATCTTCATGCCAAAGCTGGAGCAAACGGACCAAACTGGATTAATTTTATTGACAGATACTCTTCTGATAACATTCGCCGTCTTTTTGATATTATTGATCAAGTAAACGCACAGAAGACCCCTGTTCTGCTGGCTTCACTGGATGCTGAGAAGACGTTTGACAGGATGGAGGGGAGCTTTCTGTTTTCAGTCTTAAAAAAAGTTCAATATGGGCCCAAATTTTATTAAATGGATCAAATCACTATACTCACATCCAAATCCCATAGTGACTACTAATGGACTGAACTCTGACAGATTCCCTCTGGAACGGGGCACAAGACAAGGGTGCTCGCTGTCCCCACTGCTCTACTTGTTGGGGGCGGAGCCTCTGGCAGAGCTGATAAGGAGCAATCCAAGTATTATGGGTGTTTCTGCAGGTGGCCTGCAGCACAGGATTTCGCTTTACGCCGATGATGTCTTGCTCTACATATCCAACCCTGAGAAATCCCACCCTCATTTTAGACACAATTGCTCAGTATGGCAAGTTTTCAGGTTATAAGATCAATGTGAACAAATCCACTGTCTGCCCTCTCAATATTACACTCACCAGCTCTATGAAGACACTATGTCCTTTCCAATGGAAAACACAGGGGTTTCAATACCTGGGGATCTTCTTAACACCAGATCTGAATAGCCTTTTCAAGGAAAATTATCTTCCACTCCTGGATCAAATCAAGAACGATCTCCAAACCTGGATCTCCCTCACAATTAGCTTAGTAGGAAGAATTAATGTAATCCGTATGAACGTCCTCCTTAGACTGAACTATTTATTTCAGATACTTCCTTGTTGTCTCCCAGTTTCCTTTTTCAAAACAACTAACCAAAGCATCACCAAATATATATGGGGCAATAAAAAACCTAGGATCAAGTTTTCCACTCTATCGAAACCTGAATCTAAATGTGGTCTTGCCCTTCCCTCCCTTCAATTGTACTACTGGTCTGCCCAAATCCGCAACATGCTAACATGGATCACAAACAGACAAGAGTCAACGTGGACTCAGATAGAAGCCCAATCCTGTGGTTCATTGCCCTTAAGCTCAATTATATTCATTAACAACTTTAGTGAAGTGGGCAACATAGCTGAAACCTTTGTGATTTACAGCACCCTACTAGCGTGGAGGGACTGTCAGAAATACCTGGGCATTTCCTCCCAATTATGTTCTCACTCGCCTATAGTTGGCAACCCAGACTTGCCAAAAGCCCTGAGGGATGCCAACTTTAATCTTTGGCATTACTCTAGGAATCAGGACCTTTTCAGACCTATTTCATCAGAAAACCACTACACTGAAATCCTTTCAAGAGCTCTGCAGTGAATTCAATGTGCCAAGATCCCTTTTTTATATATATCTTCAAATTAGACATTTCATTTCCTCATTTACTTCCAAGAGGAGGTTTAGAACTAAGTTGAATGAAGTTGAAACCCTTCTTGTCACAGCACAATCCATTAAAGCAAAATATCTTATATCTATAGACTCCTTTCTGAGAAAGGAGGCTCCTCCTTTACGCCTTTGAAAATAATCTGGGAAAAGGACCTTGGTCTGACTATCAGTGATGAGCTATGGGCGGAGGTTTGCAACAGGGTATACTGCACCTCTACTAATGTAAAAATGAAAGAATCTAATTGCACATTTTTGTACAAATTTTGTTACACTCCTTTGAGACTCCATAGAATGAAAACAGATATGTCTCCTAACTGTATTTATTTATTTTTATTTTACCTTTATTTAACTAGGCAAGTCAGTTAAGAACAAATTCTTATTTTCAATGACAGCCTAGGAACAGTGGGTTAACTGCCTGTTCAGGGGCAGAACGACAGATTTTTACCTTGTCAGCTCGGGGATTTGAACTTGCAACCTTTCGGTTACTAGTCCAACACACTAACCACTAGGCTACCCTAAAAAAATAGCCCCAACGACACAATGCTGATGCAGAAATTTAAGAAGCTCTCTCCGGCTCAGCAGCAGAGTTTGCTGGATGCTGTGGAGGGCAACTAATAGACCCCCTCTTACGTCCCATCTCAGCTAGAAGATTGATGCAGGGGTGTGGATAGGTTCATTTGAACAACATATTTGAGGCCTTGATGTTATTATGCAACTTGAATCTACGTTGAACATTTCTGAAGGGAAGGTTACGTGGCAAATTAGACAACTGCAGGGATCTACAGTTCAGAACCTTGCTATTTGGAATACGAAGAAAAATTGGTGTGGAACTTTGGATATTGTTACGACTTCTAGGGGTAGTGGGTGCGGAGTCAGGCGCAGAGAGCAGAGGGCAAAGGATAACTGTATTTATTCAGGAGAAAAGTAGATCACGCCAAAACACCAGGCGCATACAATGACCGGCCCAAAAACAGGACACAAACAGTCCGGAGAAATACAGAAAATATCACATCCACAAAACGAACAGAGAAACAGACAAACTAGACATACAACATAGAATGCCCACTCAGATCACACCCTGACCAAACAAAACATAGAAACATACAAAGCAAACTATGGTCAGGGCGTGACAGTACACCCCCCCCCAAGGTGCGGACTCCGGCCGCAAAACCTGATCCTATAGGGGAGGGTCTGGGTGGGCATCTGTCCACGGTGGCGGCTCTGGCGCTGGACGTGGCCCCCACTCCAACATAGTCTTAGTCCGCCTTAGTAGCGTCCTTTGAGCGGCGACCCTCGCTGCCGACCTTGGACTGGCAACCCTACTAAAGGGCCCCACTGGACTGCGGGGCAGCTCCGGACTAAAGGGCCCCACTGGACTGCGGGGCAGCTCCGGACTAAAGGGCCCCACTGGACTGAGGAGCAGCTCCGGACTAAAGGGCCCCACTGGACTGAGGGGCAGCTCCGGACTAAAGGGCCCCACTGGACTGAGGGGCAGCTCCGGACTAAAGGGCCCCACTGGACTGAGGGGCAGCTCCGGACTAAAGGGCCCCACTGGACTGAGGGGCAGCTCCGGACTAAAGGGCCCCACTGGACTGAGGGGCAGCTCCGGACTAAAGGGCCCCACTGGACTGAGGGGCAGCTCCGGACTAAAGGGCCCCACTGGACTGCGGGGCAGCTCCGGACTAAAGGGCCCCACTGGACTGAGGGGCAGCTCCGGACTGAGGGGCAGCTCCAGACTGAGGGGCAGCTCCGGACTAAAGGGCCCCACTGGACTGCGGGGCAGCTCCGGACTAAAGGGCCCCACTGGACTGAGGGGCAGCTCCGGACTAAAGGGCCCCACTGGACTGAGGAGCAGCTCCGGACTGAGGGGCAGCTCCGGACTGAGGGGCAGCTCAGGACTGAAGGGCAGCTCAGGACTGAAGGGCAGCTCAGGACTGAGGGGCAGCTCAGGACTGAGGGGCAGCTCCGGACTGAAGGGCAGCTCCGGACTGAGGGGCAGCTCCAGACTGAGGGGCAGCTCCGGACTAAAGGGCAGCTCAGGACTGAGGGGTAGCTCAGGACTGAGGGGCAGCTCGGGACTGAAGGGTAGCTCAGAACTGAAGGGTAGTTCAGGACTGGCTGACGGCTCTGGCAGCTCCTGGCTGGCTGGCTGGCGGCTCTGGCAGCTCCTGGCTGGCTGACGGCTCTGGCAGCTCCTGGCTGGCTGACGGCTCTGGCAGCTCCTGGCTGACTGACGGCTCTGGCAGGTCTTGGCTGACTGACGGCTCTGGCAGGTCCTGGCTGATTGATGGCTCTGGCAGGTCCTGGCTGACTGATGGCTCTGGCAGGTCCTGGCTGACTGACGGCTATGGCAGGTCCTGGCTGACTGACGGCTTTGGCAGCTCCTGGCTGACTGACGGCTCAGGACAGACTGGCGGCTCTAGCAGCTCAGGACAGACGGGCGACTCTAGCAGCTCTGGGCAGACGGGAGACTCCAGCAGCTCTGGTCAGATGGGAGACTCTAGCAGCTCTGGACAGACGGGAGACTCTAACAGCTCTGGACAGACGGGAGACTCTGGCAGCGCTGGAGAGGAGGAAGGCTCTGGCAGCGCTGGACAGGCGGGAACACCTGTAGGCAGAAGACGGAGAGACAGCCTGGTGCAGGGGGCTGCCACCGGAGGGCTGGTGCATGGAGGTGGCACTGAATAGACCGGACCATGCAGGCGCACTGGAGCACCGAGCCTGCCCAACCTTACCTGGTTGAATGCTCCCGGTCGCCCAGCCAGTGCGGCGAGGTGGAACAGCCTGCACTGTGCTGGCAGACAGACATGTAAAACAGGCGTAGGGAATAACTCCCGTGGGGAGTCTTGACGTAGTACTAGGACAGTGGCTGATGGTAAAACAATATGTAACAGACACATTAGGGCCAAAACAGGAAGGTCCTTATCAAGTTTTGCTCATAACGAGGTCGGCAGTAAAAGTCCAGGGAAAATCGCGATGGATACATGTCATTCATTGCAAGGTTGTCCATGTCAATGACAAAGCAGAGCCTGGAGAATTAGGAACTGATTGATTAGCAATCGGGGGCCAATCTCTGTTGAAGCATAGTAAGATAATCAGAACCTGGTCAACTTCTGTGTTGTACACCGCAGTCTTCATATCAGGTGTATCTTGGAGAAACTCTTTCCTGAAAATCGGGACATGCTTACTTAGAGAAATCATGTGAAATATCCATTTCTCTTGAAACAAGGACATGTTACTTTTACTTTTTTGTTTCCTTCGTTACAGGTTATGAGAATCTATGATCTGAAGGTGAAAAAATACCTGAAACGATTTAATTTAATTTATTTTTATTTCACCTTTATTTAACCAGGTATGCAAGTTGAGAACAAGTTCTCATTTACAATTGCGACCTGGCCAAGATAAAGCAAAGCAGTTCGACACAAACAACAACACAGATTAACACATAGAGTAAAACAAACATACAGTCAATAATACAGTAGAAAAATAAGTCTATATACAATGTGAGCAAATAAGGGAGGTAAGGGAGGTAAAAGGGGGGGCGGTATGGTGGAGAAGTAAATACAATATAGCAAGTAAAACACTGAAATGGAACGTGCAAAGTAGAAATAGATATAATGGGGTGTTAAGGAGCACAATAAATAAATACAGTAGGGGATGAAGTAGTTGTTTGGGCTAAATTATAGATGGGCTATGTACAGGTGCAGTAATCTGTGAGCTGCTCTGACATCTGGTGCTTAAAACTAGTGAGAGAGATAAGTGTTTCCAGTTTCAGAGATTTTTGTAGTTCGTTCCAGTCATTGGCAGCAGAGAACTGGAAGGAAAGGGGGGCCAAAGGAAGAATTGGCTTTGGGGGTGACCAGAGAGATATACCTGCTGGAGTGCGTGCTACAGGTGGGTGCTGCTATGGTGACCAGCGAGCTGAGATAAGGGGGAACTTTACCTAGCAGGGTCTTGTAGATGACCTGGAGCCAGTGGGTTTGGCGACGAGTATGAAGTGAGGGCCAGCCAATGAGAGCATACAGGTCGCAGTGGTGGGTAGTATATGGGGCTTTGGTGACAAAACAGATGGCACTGTGATAGACTGCATCCAATTTATTGAGTAGGGTATTGGAGGCTATTTTGTAAATGACATCGCCGAAGTCGAGGATCGGTAGGATGGTCAGTTTTACGAGAGTATGTTTGGCAGCATGAGTGAAGGATGCTTTGTTGCGAAATAGGAAGCCGATTCTAGACTTAATTTTGGATTGAAGATGTTTGAAGTGAGTCTGGAAGGAGAGTTTACAGTCTAACCAGACACCTAGGTATTTGTAGTTGTCCACATATTCTAAGTCAGAACCGTCCAGAGTAGTGATGCTGGATGGGCGGGCAAGTGCAGGCAGCGATCGGTTGAATAGCATCACCTGTGAAGTGTTCATTAGAGACGTCCTTATCAACTAGTGGAACGGAAGAAGATTTCCTCACTACCAGCAGACTGTCAGAACATCATTTCTATGTGGGACTGATACCAGTTTGAAAGAGCTGGTCACTTTTAAAGGACTTGGTGAATGAGTACCTTACCAATAGGACGATTGAATATTATTGTCTTTGTTAAGAGTAAATGAGTGAAGAGGTGTGGAGTCAGGCGCAGAGAGCAAAGGATGTGGGAAAAACAACACGCTTTAATGTCCTGGAAACATAACATGAACAAAAGTGGAAACACAAATGAACAGAAATATAAACGGACAGCGTGAAACCCAAAACGCCAACAAAAATACACTCAAACAAGGAAACAGGAGAACAAGCCCGCACGAAACAGAAGCGGGCTGAACAGACTATATATAACCCTATCCTAACAACCAAACTAGAAACAGGTGCTACCAATTAGACAAAACTAAACGAACACAGAACAACGGATCGGCGATAGCTAGTAGACCGGCGACGACGACCGCTGAGCGCCACCCGAACAAGAAGGGGAGTCACCTTTGGTAATATTCGTGACAGCTTCCGCAGCGCGCCGACGCCGGCCTCGGGGACGACCCGGAGGCCGAGGCGCTGGGCGATCCGGACGGAGGCGATGGAATTCACTCAACATAGATGGGTCTAGAATATCCCTCACCGGAACCCAGCACCTCTCCTCCGGACCGTACCCCTCCCAGTCAACGAGGTACTGCAAGCCTCTCACCCGGCGTCTCGAGTCCAGAATAGCTCGTATCTTGTACGTCGATGTCCAGAGGGGGCGGAGGAACCTCCGGTACCTCATCTTCCTGCATGGGACCAGCTACCACCGGCCTGAGAAGAGACACATGAAATGAGGGGTTAATACGATAATACAAAGGAAGTAATAATCGATAACAAACCTCATTTATTCTCCTCAGGACTTTAAATGGCCCTATACACTGCGGACCCAGCTTCCGGCAGGGCAAGCGGAGAGGCAGGTTTCGGGTCGAGAGCCAGACCCTGTCCCCAGGTGCAAACACGGGGGCCTCACTGCGGTGACGGTCAGCGATCTTCTTCTGCCTTATACTCGCTTGGCGTAATGACTCTTGGACCGCCCTCCAGGTCTCCTTAGAGCGCTGTACCCACTCCTCCACCGCAGGAGCCTCAGTCTGGCTCTGATGCCACGGTGCCAGGACCGGCTGGTACCCCAACACGCACTCAAATGGTGACAGGTTGGTAGAGGAGTGGCTTAGTGAATTCTGGGCTATTTCTGCCCAGGGAATATATCTCGCCCACTCCCCTGGCCGGTCCTGGCAATACGACCGCAGAAACCTACCCACCTCCTGGTTAACTCTCTCCACCTGACCATTACTCTCCGGGTGATACCCTGAGGTCAGGCTGACCGAGACCCCCAGACGTTCCATAAATGCCCTCCAAACACGGGAGATAAATTGGGGGCCCCGATCAGAAACTATATCCTCGGGCACCCCGTAGTGCCGGAAGACATGGGTGAAAAGAGCTTCCGCAGTCTGTAGGGCCGTAGGGAGACCGGGCAATGGGATAAGACGGCAGGACTTAGAGAACCGATCCACAACGACCAGGATAGTAGTGTTACCCTGAGGGGGGGGTCAGTAAGAAAATCCACCGAAAGATGGGTCCACGGCCGTTGTGGAACGGGAAGAGGTTGTAATTTACCTCTTGGCAGGTGTCTAGGAGCCTTACTCTGGGCGCACACCGAACAGGAGGAAACATAGAATCTCACACATCCTCCTCAAGGTGGGCCACCAGTACTTCCTCTCAAGACCTCTCACTGTCCTATAAATACCTGGGTGACCCGACGAGCCAGTGTCTCCACACCTTCAGGGCCTTAACCATAGCCAACAACTCCCTTGCCTGACGATCCCCCAGCTATCATATACTCCGCAGTCCGATGGCCCCCCTCAAGCCAGTTTCTTTGAAAAAAAAAGGCACAGGGGCGGAGCTTCGTGGCACACCCGAATGCTGTGAGAGCACCGCTCCAACCCCAGCCTCGGATGCGTCCACCTCTACTATAAACGCCAAAGAAGGGTCCGGATGTGCCAACACCGGCGCCTCAGTAAACATCGCCTTCAACTTATGAAAAGCTCCGTTCGCCTCTGCTGACCACTGCAAACGCACCGGCCCCCCCTTCAGCAGTGAGGTAATAGGGGCAGCTACCTGACCAAAACCCCGGATAAACCTCCGGTAGTAATTGGAAAATCCCAAGAACCGCTGCACCTCCTTTACCGTGGTCGGAGTCGGCCAATTACGCACGGCCTTAACGCGGTCACCCTCCATTACCAAACCAGAGCTGGAAATGCAATAACCCAGGAAGGAAACTGATTGTTTGGAAAACTCACATTTCTCCGCCTTCACATACAGGTCATGCTCCAGCAGTCGTCTAAGAACCTTGCACACAAGAGATACATGCGCAGTGCGTGTAGCGGAGTAGATCAAAATATCGTCAATATACACCACTACACCCTGTCCGTGCAGGTCTCTGAGTATTTCATCCACGAAGGATTGAAATATAGCTGGAGCATTCTTTAAACCGTATGGCATGACGAGGTACTCATAATGGCCCGACGTAGTGCTAAATGCAGTTTTCCACTCATCTCCCTCCCGAATACGCACCAAATTATAAGCACTCTGAGATCCAGTTTAGTGAAGAACTGCGCTCCGTGAAATGATTCCACTACCGTAGCAATGAGAGGTAGTGGGTAACTAAAACCCACTGTGATGGAATTTAGACCTCTATAATCAATACACGGACGCAAACCACCATCTTTTTTCTTCACAAAAAAGAAACTCGAAGAGACAGTTGACATGGAGGGCTGAATGTACCCCTGTCCCAGAGCCTCTGTGATATAAGTTTCCATAGCCACCTTTTCCTCCTGGGACAAATCAAATCAAATCAAATTCATTTATATAGCCCTTCGTACATCAGCTGATATCTCAAAGTGCTGTACAGAAAGCTATTATCCACTGTAAAAAACCACTGCTATTGCTTTTGAATATTTTGTTGACCTAAAATTTTAAATGTAGAGATTCAGATGATATACATGACTCCTGGGGAGTGCAGCGTTAACCTGGAGATTTATCACGCAATCCCCCTGCCTATGGGGTGGTAATTGGGTCGCTTTCTTTTTACTGAAAACGATAGCCAAATCGTCATACTCAGCTGGAATGCGCACGGTGGAAACCTGGTCTGGACTCTCCACCGTTGTAGCACCGATGGAAACCCCTACACACCTGCCTGAACACTCATCAGACCACCCTGTAGAGTTCCCTGTTTCCACGAAATCGTAGGATTATGAATAGCTAGCCAGGGAATCCCCAGAACAACTGGAAACGCAGGTGAATCGATAAGGAACAAACTAATTTGCTCCTTGTGATTCCCCTGCGTAATCATCTCCAACGAAATTGTGGCTCTCTTCACCAGCCCTGACCCTAATGGTCGACTATCTAAAGAGTGCACGGTAAAAGGGGGGTCTACTTTTACTAACGGAATCCTCAACCTCTGAGCGAGTCCGCGATCTATGAAGTTTCCAGCTGCGCCTGAATCTACCAGTGCCTTATGCTGGAGAGAAGGAGAATAATTAAGGAAACAAATTAATAGGAACATGTGACCAACAGGAAACTCTGGGAGAGTGTGGTGCTTACTCACCTGGGGTGACCGATGAGTGTTCTGCCTGCCCTCATGATTCCCAGATGAATTCCTCCAGCACCGACCAGACGTGTGCCCTCTCCGGCCACAACTGGTACAGGAGGAGCTTCCTCCTCCGATCTCCCTTGACGCGGTCCCTCCTAGCTCCATCGGGATAGGGGCAGGAGGATCAGGAGGTAGAACTGACAGGACCCTTTCAGAACGTCCACGAGCAGCTAGCAGATGGTCCAACCGGATCGACAGGTCTATCAGTCCATCCAGGCTAAGTGTAGTATCCCGACAGGCCAGCTCCCTACGGACGTCCTCTCTCAGGCTACACCTGTAATGGTCTATCAGGGCCCTGTCGTTCCACCCTGCTCCCGCAGCCAAGGTCCGGAACTCCAGCGCGAAGTCCTGCGCGCTCCTCGTCCCCTGTCTAAGATGGAACAATCTCTCACCCGCCGCTCGACCCTCTGGAGGGTGATCGAACACGGCCCTGAAACGGCGGATGAACTCCGGGTAGTTGTCCTTCGCTGAGTCGGGCCCGTTCCAGACCGCATTAGCCCACTCCAGGGCTCTACCGGTCAGGCAGGTGATGAGGACCCCTACTCTCTCCTCCTCCGAGGGGGCCGGCCGAACGGTGGCCAGGTAGAGGTCTAATTGCAGCAGGAATCCCTGGCACCCCGTCGCTGCTCCATCGTAATTCCTCGGAGGCGTCATGTGCAGAGCGCTGGAACCGGATCCAGATGGGGGAGATGGTAGAGTTGCTGGTGGGGTAGTAGGGAAACCATTCCTCTCCCAACGATCCATCCTCTCCAACATCTGTTCCATTGCTGATCCTAGGCGATGGAGGATGGACGTGTGATGTTGAACTCGCTCCTCCATAGTGGGAAGAGGAGTGGTCGCTGCTCCTGCTGACTCCATATCGTGGTGCGGGCTTCTGTTAACAGTAAATGAGTGAAGAGGTGTGGAGTCAGGCGCAGAGAGCAAAGGATGTGGGAAAAACAACACGCTTTAATGTCCTGGAAACATAACATGAACAAAAGTGGAAACACAAATGAACAGAAATATAAACGGACAGCGTGAAACCCAAAATGGCAACAAAAATACACTCAAACAAGGAAACAGGAGAACAAGCCCGCACGAAACAGAAGCGGGCTAAACAGACTATATATAACCCTATCCTAACAACCAAACTAGAAACAGGTGCTACCAATTAGACAAAACTAAACGAACACAGAACAACGGATCGGCGATAGCTAGTAGACCAGCGACGACGACCGCCGAGCGCCACCCGAACAAGAAGGGGAGTCACCTTCGGTAATATTCGTGACAGTCTTGTAGATAATAATATTTTGGGTGAGTTTCCTCCTAATACAGGATGTGGTAGGAATCGTAAAGGACATCATTATTACACCTGTTAATACTTATGTTCTGTAACTTTGGTCGAAATCTATTTCTTCTTGCAACAGCAAGTAAAATATGCCCTTTGTGTTTTATAGAAACGCCAGGTGTTTAATGTGAATGACTATGATTAGTGCTAATATTTTTTTTTAATACTGTCTATTTCCCCGCCAGTGCATTTTGCAGAACAAATTGGATAAAAATGATTGAAATTTGTCATGCAATATGTAAGAATTGCCGCAGCAAAAATCACAAAGAATGAGAAGAAATCCTGGAGGGATTACTTGTCTTGACAAACATGTATGGTATGGCAAGGAGTGGCAAGGAGTGGAGTGTTAGCACAAACAGACTGGTCTTTCCAGGCCGAAATGTTCTGTTTCAGTGTGAATTGTTGCATGTTATGTTGGCAAGCAACTGATTGCATGTTATGTTGGCAAGCAACTGATTGTAAAGCATTTAATTGAGTCAACAATACCTGTTCCAGTAAACGCTGTCGAAATACCTTTTCCCGTAAACGATGTCAATAGACTGACATGATGGACAACGCTTACCTGAAAATGGATTTTGACACCTCACTGCAACAGGAACTTCCTTGTTCATCCATGAAGAGAAAAGGTTGTGAATTGTGAATTATTGCGGTCAAGCGTGTCATGTTGGCTAAAAGCCGATCGAATCGGAAAAGGACTTTTCAATGAAAGAATCACTCATATGTCTGGAATTTGTAGGCCTACCTGTGTCTAGTTCGTTAGGACACACCACATCTGTCAGTCTCTCTCTCTCTTTCTGTCCATCTCTATCTCTCCCTGTCTCTCTGTCCGTCTCTCTCTCTCTGTCTCTGTCCATCTCTATCTCTCCCTGTCCGTCTCTCTCTCTCTCTCTGTCCGTCTCTCTCTCTCTCTCTGTCCGTCTCTCTCTCTTTCTGTCCATCTCTATCTCTCTCTGTCTCTCTGTCCGTCTCTCTCTCTCTGTCTCTGTCCATCTCTATCTCTCCCTGTCCGTCTCTCTCTCTCTGTCTCTGTCCGTCTCTCTCTCTCTGTCCGTCTCTCTCTCTCTCTGTCCGTCTCTCTCTCTCTCTCTCTCTGTCCATCTCTATCTCTCTCTGTCCGTCTCTCTCTCTCTCTGTCCATCTCTATCTCTCTCTGTCCGTCTCTCTCTCTCTCTCTATCTCTCTCTGTCAGTCAGTCTCTCTCTCTCTCTCTCTCTCTCTCTCTCTCTCTCTCTCTCTCTCCTCTCTCTCTCTCTCTCTCTCTCTCTCTCTCTCTGTCCGTCTCTCTCTGTCTCTGTCCATCTCTATCTCTCCCTGTCCGTCTCTCTCTCTCTCTCTGTCCGTCTCTCTCTCTCTCTGTCCGTCTCATCTCTCTTTCTGTCCATCTCTATCTCTCTCTCTGTCTCTCTGTCCGTCCGTCTCCTCTCTGTCTCTGTCCATCTCTATCTCTCCCTGTCCGTCTCTCTCTCTCTGTCTCTGTCCGTCTCTCTCTCTCTGTCCGTCTCTCTCTCTCTCTGTCCGTCTCTCTCTCTCTCTCTGTCCGTCTCTCTCTCTCTCTCTCTCTCTCTCTGTCCATCTCTATCTCTCTCTGTCCGTCTCTCTCTCTCTCTCTCTCTCTCTCTCTCTCTCTCTCTCTCTCTCTCTCTCTCTCTCTCTCTCTCTCTCTCTCTCTCTCTCTCTCTCTCTCTCTCTCTCTCTCTCTCTCTCTCTCTCTCTCTCTCTCTCTCTCTCTCTGTCCGTCTCTCTCTTTCTCTGTCCGTCTGTCTCTCTCTCTGTCCGTCTCTCTCTCTCTCTCTGTTCGTCTCTCTCTCTCTCTGTCCGTCTCTCTCTCTCTCTGTCCGTCTCTCTCTCTCTCCGTCTCGTCTCTCTCTCTCTGTCCGTCTCTCTCTCTCTCTCTGTCCCTCACTCTCTCTCTGTCCGTCTCGCTCTCTGTCCCTCACTCTCTCTCTGTCCCTCACTCTCTCTCTGTCCCTCACTCTCTCTCTGTCCCTCACTCTCTCGCTGTCTCCCACTCTCTCGCTGTCTCTCACTCTCTCGCTGTCCCTCACTCTCTCGCTGTCCCTCACTCTCACTCTGTCCCTCACTCTCTCTCTGTCCCTCACTCTCTCGCTGTCTCCCACTCTCTCGCTGTCTCTCACTCTCTCGCTGTCCCTCACTCTCTCGCTGTCCCTCACTGTCTCTGTCTCTCTCGAAATAACCTAAAACACTGGTGTTGTTTACCAAAACGATCTCGAATGTTCCTGAGTGGCCGAGGGACAGTTTACAGTTTTTCTCAGTCGCTTTGGTGCATTTTTCACATCATCCCTAACATGTGCAAAATAATAAGTGCATTTCTCAGAACAATTTGTACAAATTGCAATATACAATAGATATGTTTCTAAAGCTAGTCAGTTACTAAAAATCCTTAGTACATCTCTCAAAAGTAAATATTCATGCCAATGATCATGTCAGTGTCATCAGAATGATAAGTCATTGAGTCATTGTTCACGAACAAGGTCGTCAAAATGTTTAGGCATGTTGTCAATGTAACTGTGTATTACCGTAGGGAGTTTTTCCTAGCCACCGTGCTTCTACACCTGCATTGCTTCAAATGTATTTATATAGCCCTTCGTACATCAGCTGATATCTCAAAGTGCTGTGCAGAAACCCAGCCTAAAACCCCAAACAGCAAGCAATGCAGGTGTAGAAGCACGGTGGCTAGGAAAAACACCCTAGAAAGGCCAAAACCTAGGAAGAAACCTAGAGAGGAACCAGGCTATGTGGGGTGGCCAGTCCTCTTCTGGCTGTGCCGGGTGGAGATTATAAACCTAGAGAGGAACCAGGCTATGAGGGATGGCCAGTCCTCTTCTGGCTGTGCCGGGTGGAGATTATAAACCTAGAGAGGAACCAGGCTATGAGGGATGGCCAGTCCTCTTCTGGCTGTGCCGGGTGGAGACTATAAACCTAGAGAGGAACCAGGCTATGAGGGATGGCCAGTCCTCTTCTGGCTGTGCCGGGTGGAGATTATAAACCTAGAGAGGAACCAGGCTATGAGGGGTGGCCAGTCCTCTTCTGCCTCTTCCTCTGTTTTGCCTTCCACCATGCATCCTTGCTCCTCTTCTTCCTCCTCCTCCTCTTGGCTGTTGACCCTGTTCATTTCCTGGTCCATCCATTATTGGAAAATTGCAACTCTGTGTTTTTGGTCTGTCTATATATGCTTGCCAATTGATTCTTCATGAGATGCACCTTTGAGATATTTAGACAACTGGTTGATTGTTGGTTGAACTAACACTTTACATTCCTTAATGAGTGAGGGTCAATTTCACCTGCACGATTCATCAATTCACGTTTTTGTACAAAAGGTCTAATAGAAATGTGTAAAACTATGCTTGACAGTTTATGACAAATAGTTCAACAATTTTGCATGTAATGGCTTATGCAAGGAACTAATGCCTAGATGTTTTGAGGGGTAAGACTATTCAACAGAGAACCATCTACTATATTTTGATCAACATGACATGAGCAATTGATAATGTGGAAAAAAGCTGACACTTGTACATTATAAATTGCAATTTGCTCGAAAGGAATAAGAAATTGCTTTAATGATGTGCACAAGTGACTAGATGATTTGGAATTTGTACAAGTAGTTTCAAGAATTGCACTTTTGATCTAAGAAATGCACCAAAGCGACTGAGAAAAACTGTAAATTGGCTTGAAAATCTATTGCATGACTTGAAAATGTCTGTCTAGCAATGATTAATAACCAACTTGACTTAGCTTGAATAATTTTTTATTGAATAATGTGCAAATATTGTGCCATCCTAGTGTGCAAAGCTCTTAGAGATTTACCCAGAAATACTGTAATTGCTGCCAAAGGTAATTCCAACATGTATTGACTCAGTGTTGTGAATACTTATGTAAATGAGATATTTCTGTATTTAATTTTCTATACTTTTGCAAAACTTTTCTAAAAACATGTCACTTTGTCATTATGGGTTATTGTGTGTAAATGGGTGAGAGTGAGAAAACTATTTAATCCCTTTTGAATTCAGGCTGTAATATGGAATAAGTCAAGGGGGTATTGTGATGGAAATATTTATGCGTGTGTTTTTCTAATAACCAATTTATGTTTTCATGCAAGTGACTGATTAAACGTGCCTGGGAGAAATCCGCACTGTTGTATCTACAATTTGGCAGGTTTTAAATAAACTTAAGTATCAAAAGTAAATGTAATTGCTCAAATATACATTAAGTATCAAAAGTAAAAAATAATTTAAAATTCCTTACAAACCACACAGCACAATTTTCTATTTTTTATTTATTTTACCGATAACAATTTTCCTGTCCTGCTAAGCATTCAAAAAACACATCTTTTGGGTGTCAGGAGGAAAATTATGGAGTAAAAAGTTATTTTCTTTATTTTACATTATTTTCTTTAGGAATGTAGTGAAGTAAAAGTATACGTTGTTAAAAATATGAATAGTGAAGTCAAGTACAGACACCCCCCCCCCAAACTACTTAAGTTGTACTTTAAAGTATTTTTTACTTCACACCACTTTAGCAGACTCAGAAACAAACCAATACAGAGAGTGGCAGGTAGTAGAGGTCATGACATAAACTAACCAATAGAGAGAGTGGCAGGTAGTAGAGGTCATGACATAAACAAACCAATAGAGAGAGTGGCGGGTAGTAGAGGTCATGACATAAACTAACCAATAGAGAGTGGCAGGTAGTAGAGGTCATGACATAAACTAACCAATGGAGAGAGTGGCAGGTAGTAGAGGTCATGACATAAACTAACCAATAGAGAGAGTGGCAGGTAGTAGAGGTCATGACATAAACAAACCAATAGAGAGAGTGGCAGGTAGTAGAGGTCATGACATAAACAAACCAATAGAGAGAGTGGCAGGTAGTAGAGGTCATGACATAAACTAACCAATAGAGAGAGTGGCAGGTAGTAGAGGTCATGACATAAACAACCAATAGAGAGTGGCAGGTAGTAGAGGTCATGACATAAACTAACCAATAGAGAGAGTGGCAGGTAGTAGAGGTCATGACATAAACTAACCAATAGAGAGAGTGGCAGGTAGTAGAGGTCATGACATAAACAAACCAATAGAGAGAGTGGCAGGTAGTAGAGGTCATGACATAAACAAACCAATAGAGAGAGTGGCAGGTAGTAGAGGTCATGACATAAACAAACCAATAGAGAGAGGTGACAGGTAGTAGTAGGTCATGACATAAACAAACCAATAGAGAGAGTGGCAGGTAGTAGAGGTCATGACATAAACTAACCAATAGAGAGAGTGGCAGGTAGTAGAGGTCATGACATAAACTAACCAATAGAGAGAGTGGCAGGTAGTAGAGGTCATGACATAAACAAACCAATAGAGAGAGTGGCAGGTAGTAGAGGTCATGACATAAACTAACCAATAGAGAGAGTGGCAGGTAGTAGAGGTCATGACATAAACAAACCAATAGAGAGAGTGGCAGGTAGTAGAGGTCATGACATAAACAAACCAATAGAGAGAGTGACAGGTAGTAGAGGTTATGACATAAACTAACCAATAGAGAGAGTGGCAGGTAGTAGAGGTCATGACATAAACTAACCAATAGAGAGAGTGGCAGGTAGTAGAGGTCATGACATAAACAAACCAATAGAGAGAGTGGCAGGTAGTAGAGGTCATGACATAAACTAACCAATAGAGAGAGTGGCAGGTAGTAGAGGTCATGACATAAACTAACCAATAGAGAGAGTGGCAGGTAGTAGAGGTCATGACATAAACAAACCAATAGAGAGTGGCAGGTAGTGACATAAAAACTAACCAATAGAGAGAGTGGCAGGTAGTAGAGGTCATGACATAAACTAACCAATAGAGAGAGTGGCAGGTAGTAGAGGTCATGACATAAACAAACCAATAGAGAGAGTGGCAGGTAGTAGAGGTCATGACATAAACAAACCAATAGAGAGAGTGGCAGGTAGTAGAGGTCATGACATAAACAAACCAATAGAGAGAGTGGCAGGTAGTAGAGGTCATGACATAAACTAACCAATAGAGAGAGTGGCAGGTAGTAGAGGTCATGACATAAACAAACCAATAGAGAGAGTGGCAGGTAGTAGAGGTCATGACATAAACTAACCAATAGAGAGAGTGGCAGGTAGTAGAGGTCATGACATAAACAAACCAACAGAGAGAGTGACAGGTAGTAGAGGTTATGACATAAACAAACACATTTAGAGTTTGGGACTAAAAGGTTCTGTCTGCATAAAGATTATTCTGAGATAATTGGCTTTACATTTTCCTCGTTGATTTGAACGGTGTCAGCTATTTTTATCTTGTATTCTTTTGATCTTAACATGAATTGGGGTATTTAGAGTAATATATATATATATATATATAGGATATCGGTTCAGAACATTGAACAGAACAAGGCTAAATGTCAATAACTCAATTTGGACAAAAATACAGATAGACGCTTAACAAACATTGAAGTAAAACAAGCATATATTTGGGGTTCTGATAGGGGTACAACACTTGAACTAAACTCATGAGGAATTTATAAATATTCAAGAATCAATAAATATCATACATTTATTAGTCATAAAATGACTGCCCCTTTAAAGCAATAAATCATGTTTGAATGAGTGGTGAGGCAGAGAACAGTATAAAAGAGTACTTTTGCCTAAAATGTATTTAATCAATACAGACTTATTTGCATAACAGGATTCTCAACAACAACCAATTTCTTCCACTTTCTTGAGTCACAGGAGTAACAAACAGTTGATGCAAATGTCTATATCACAGAAAGGAGAATAAGAATGAACCAACTACATTAGTGTCGTAACGTTACAGTATTCAGTATGTAAACTAGTGTTCATTTGTGTAGTTAATGTTACCGTATTCAGTATGTAAACTAGTGTTCATTTGTGTAGTTAATGTTACAGTATTCAGTATGTAAACTAGTGTTCATTTGTGTAGTTAATGTTACCGTATTCAGTATGTAAACTAGTGTTCATTTGTGTAGTTAATGTTACCGTATTCAGTATGTAAACTAGTGTTCATTTGTGTAGTTAATGTTACCGTATTCAGTATGTAAACTAGTGTTCATTTGTGTAGTTAATGTTACAGTATTCAGTATGTAAACTAGTGTTCATTTGTGTAGTTAATGTTACCGTATTCAGTATGTAAACTAGTGTTCATTTGTGTAGTTAATGTTACCGTATTTGTGTAGTTAATGTTACAGTATTCAGTATGTAAACTAGTGTTCATTTGTGTAGTTAATGTTACCGTATTCAGTATGTAAACTAGTGTTCATTTGTGTAGTTAATGTTACCGTATTCAGTATGTAAACTAGTGTTCATTTGTTGTTTAAAAAGTTAAACTAAAAGAAAGGTGTGCTTTACTTTTGGTAAACCAGAAGTGACCCTGGTCAGACACAAATCCAGTTACATTTCTCTAATCATATGTAATGAGAGCCTCGTGTTCTTCAGCTCTGCTCTTCTTCAAAAAATAGACCACGACCACTGTCAGCAGAATCAAGGTCATGATGAACAGCCCGGCGAAGACTATGGTTCCCATGTCCGATCTGAGAAAATATGTAGCTTCCACATCTTCAACAGGACCTGCAATCATCAGCAAAAACAACCAAATAATGTCATCAGAGTAATGGGAGTTTATATTTGTTTAGGAAAAAGCAGGCAAGGAAAAGCAGTCATGAAAAAGTATTGGGACACAGACCATCCAGTCAGCATGTTCAGGGTTCAGGGTTATGTTTTAGGTCTGGGTAACCCTATAACCTCATCCTAAATGCTTCAACATAATTGTCTGGGACATACTGGTGTTTTTCTGGTCTAATCCTGATCAGAATGAATCCTTTACTAAGAGGGTGAACGTTATTTATAATAACGGTTACATGGAGAAAATCAGACCACTCTGAAAGGAAAATGGATGGCCCTGCATTCAGCAAAAGATACACTACGAGGCCAAAAGTATGTGGACACCTGCTCGTCGAACATCTCATTCCAAAATCATAGGCATTAATATGGAGTTGGTCCCCCATTTGCAGCTATAACAGCCTCCACTCTTCTGAGAAGGCTTTCCACTAGATGTTGGTACATTGCTCCGGGGACTTCCATTCAGCCACAAGAGCATTATCGAGGTCGGGCACTGATGTTGGGCGATTAGGCCTGGCTCGCAGTCAGCATTCCAATTCATCCCAAAGGTGTTCGATGAGGTTGAGGTCAGGGCTCTGTGCAGGCCAGTCAAGTTTTTCAACACCAATCTTGACAAATAATTTCTGTATGGACCTCACTTCATCATTGTCGTGATGAAACAGGAAAGAGCCTTCCCCAAACTGTGCCACAAAATTGGAAGCACAGAATCGTCTAGAATGTCATTGTATGCTGTAGCGTTAAGATTTCCCTTCACTGGAACTAAGGGGCCAAACCATGAAAAACAGCCCCAGACCATTATTTCTCCTACACCAAACTTTACAGTTGGCCCCACTTATTCAGGCAGGTAGCGCTCTTCTGGCATTCGCCAAACTCAGATTCAACCGTCGGACTGCCCGATGGTGAAGCGTAATTCATCACTCCAGAGAACGCGTTTCCACTGTTCCAATGGCGGCGAGCTTTACACCACTGCAGCCGACACTTGGTATTGCGCATGGTGATCTTAGGCTTGTATGCGGCTGCTCGGCCATGGAAACCCATTTCACGAAGCTTCCGAACAAACAGTTCTTAATGCTGACGTTGCTTCCAGAGGCAGTTTGGATCTCGGTTGTGAGTGTTGCAACTGAGGAGAGACGATTTCCAGGCGCTTCAGCACTCGCTGGTCCGTCCTGTGAGCTTGTTTTGCCTTCCACTTCCCGGCTGAGCCGTTGTTGCTCCTCCGTGTTTCCACTTCACAATAACAGCACCTATAGTTGACCTTTAGCAATGCAGTAACTTGACGGACTGACTTGTTGGAAAGGTGGCGCCCTACGACGGTGCCTCTTCAGTAAGGCCATTCTACTGCCAATGTTTGTCTATGGAGATTGCATGGCTGTGTGCTCAATTTTATACACCTGTCAGCAACGGTGTGGCTGAAATAGCAAAATCCACTCATTTGAAGGGGTGTCCACGTACTTTTGAATATATCGTGTATTTTCAACGATTTCAGTTATTTTACAGAGTTAAAGTAAATCAGTAAATTTAAATTAATTAATTTCCTCCCTAATCTATGGATTTCACGACTGGACAAGGACAGAATCTCATTCTCAAGCTGAACAGAACAGAACATAGGCTATAGGGGTGGCAGGGTAGCCTAGTGGTTAGAGCGTTGAACTAGTAACCGGAAGGTTATAAATTCAATCCCTGAGCTGACAAGGTACAAATCTGTCGTTCTGCCCCTGAACAGGCAGTTAACCCACTGTTCCTAGGCCGTCGTTGAAAATAAGAATTTGTTCTTGACTGACTTGCCTAGTTAAATAAAGGTAAATTAAATAGGCTAGTCTGACCGCAAGTTGGTGCATTTGTTGGACGAGGCCGAATCAAACAAAACATTTTAGAGGAAGCCTTTGACTCTCTTCCTGAACTGCCACCATAGGCCTACAGAGCACAGCCATTGGTTAGGATGGGCCTACAGAGCACAGCCATTGGTTAGGATGGGCCTACAGAGCACAGCCATTGGTTAGGATGGGCCTACAGAGCACAGCCATTGGTTAGGATGGGCCTACAGAGCACAGCCATTGGTTAGGATGGGCCTACAGAGCACAGCCATTGGTTAGGATGGGCCTACAGAGCACAGCCATTGGTTAGGATGGGCCTACAGAGCACAGCCATTGGTTAGGATGGGCCTACAGAGCACAGCCATTGGTTAGGATGGGCCTACAGAGCACAGCCATTGGTTAGGATGGGCCTACAGAGCACAGCCATTGGTTAGGATGGGCCTACAGAGCACAGCCATTGGTTAGGATGGGCCTACAGAGCACAGCCATTGGTTAGGCAGAACACTGTTTTTTGGGGGGAAGGGATGGTCAACAAGAACAGAGCAGGCCGGGGCTCAGGGTTGGAATATCCATTGCAGTGTGTAATGCAGCCTAGTTTGATTTACACACACCCAGCAGCGATCTTAGAAATATAACTTTGCTCTGTGCTTCTCCCAGCATGCACTTCGTGGCCTATAGGCTATGGATCATTTGATTGAGACCACTCTAAACAGCCTATAGGCAATGGATCATTTGATTGAGACCACTCTAAACAGCCTATAGGCAATGGATCATTTGATTGAGACCACTCTAAACAGCCTATAGGCAATGGATCATTTGATTGAGACCACTCTAAACAGCCTATAGGCTATGGATCATTTGATTGAGACCACTCTAAACAGCCTATAGGCTCACTTGATATTGAGTGTCCAGTGGAGAATCAGAGATGAGGGGTGGCATCAGACACACATCGATATACAGCCTAATAAGAAACTAATTAAAAAACACTGAGAAATATTTACATTTCATCAATTACATGACCCTCCCCCGGACTAGACCTCAAAAACCTTCCCCTTGACTGAAATAGAAAAAGCATAACCCTCCCCCTTTTCCTCCAGGTACCAATTCTGTCCATTTCGATCCATCCCTAAGAGTGGGGTAATTACCTGCACGGGTCTTTTCACCTGCACCTGTCTTCTGGTCTGCACTGGGCTGGGTCTCTCTGACCACACGGAAAGGACCCTGGGTAATGTAGTGCCTGTCTGTCTCTCCGTTGGGGAGATCTCGCCTGCGCCTCCGCGAGGCTTTGTTCAGGCAGCCCTGGTCACACCGAGAGTTGGGATTTCCTACCTCACACAGGATGACGGTACAGGTGAGGAACACCTGGAGGAGGGTCATGGGATGTGAAAGGGGAGGTGATGATCCAAGGAGATGTTCCTAATACCGGATCAACATCCACAATCAACCAGTTGGGTTGATATTTGTGAAATAAACATTGAGGTTGAAATCTGTGTCTGAATAAGACCAAACCTGTGCGTCTTGATGTCGCCAGGTAAATTCCACATTGATGCAACATGATTATGCTCTAATAAAGTCAGTAAATATAACAAAAGAAAGAATGTGAAGTCTAGTCATTTTGATGTTGGGTTTTACCTGGTCGTAGCTCCCAGTGAATTTGAAGGCCTGGACCTCAAAGTAGAATTGGGTTCGGTTCCCGGGATAAACCTTGACTGTCTCGTCCTTTAGACACCTTCATTGTAAAAGAAAGAAAGAAAGTACATTTTTACTGAGACAGGATGGAAACAAATTCATTCATGATTACGTTTGTGTAATCTCTCAGTCCCATTTGAAGCTTGCCAATAGCATTATGTGCTTCTCATAGTCAATAAAGACTGGTAGACAAATAGCAACTGTGGAAAACAAACAAAAATAATTAGGGAAAACAAAACAACATTGTTTACCATTTAGGAAGGTGACATTATGTTGACTGTTATCTGTTGTTTACCATTTAGGAAGGTGACATTATGTTGACTGTTACCTGTTGTTTACCATTTAGGAAGGTGACATTATGTTGACTGTTTCCTGTTGTTTACCATTTAGGAAGGTGACATTATGTTGACTGTTACCTGTTGTTTACCATTTAGGAAGGTGACATTATGTTGACTGTTACCTGTTGTTTACCATTTAGGAAGGTGACATTATGTTGACTGTTACCTGTTGTTTACCATTTAGGAATACAACATTATGTTGACTGTTTCCTGTTGTTTACCATTTAGGAATACAACATTATGTTGACTGTTACCTGTTGTTTACCATTTAGGAATGCAACATTATGTTGACTGTTTCCTGTTGTTTACCATTTAGGAAGGTGACATTATGTTGACTGTTACCTGTTGTTTACCATTTAGGAAGGTGACATTATGTTGACTGTTATCTGTTGTTTACCATTTAGGAATACAACATTATGTTGACTGTTTCCTGTTGTTCACCATTTAGGAATACAACCTTATGTTGACTGTTTCCTGTTGTTTACCATTTAGGAATACAACATTATGTTGACTGTTTCCTGTTGTTCACCATTTAGGAATACAACATTATGTTGACTGTTTCCTGTTGTTTACCATTTAGGAAGGTGACATTATGTTGACTGTTACCTGTTGTTTACCATTTAGGAAGGTGACATTATGTTGACACCATTTAGGAAGGTGACATTATGTTGACTGTTTCCTGTTGTTTACCATTTAGGAAGGTGACATTATGTTGACTGTTTCCTGTTGTTTACCATTTAGGAAGGTGACATTATGTTGACTGTTACCTGTTGTTTACCATTTAGGAAGGTGACATTATGTTGACTGTTTCCTGTTGTTTACCATTTAGGAATACAACATTATGTTGACTGTTTCCTGTTGTTCACCATTTAGGAATACAACATTATGTTGACTGTTTCCTGTTGTTCACCATTTAGGAATACAACATTATGTTGACTGTTTCCTGTTGTTCACCATTTAGGAATACACAATGTTGATTATGTTGACTGTTTCCTGTTGTTCACCATTTAGGAAGGTGACTGTTGTTCACCATTTAGGAAGGTGACATTATGTTGACTGTTTCCTGTTGTTTACCATTTAGGAAGGTGACATTATGTTGACTGTTACCTGTTGTTTACCATTTAGGAATACAACATTATGTTGACTGTTTCCTGTTGTTCACCATTTAGGAAGGTGACATTATGTTGACTGTTACCTGTTGTTTACCATTTAGGAAGGTGACATTATGTTGACTGTTACCTGTTGTTTATCATTTAGGAAGGTGACATTATGTTGACTGTTATCTGTTGTTTACCATTTAGGAATACAACATTATGTTGACTGTTTCCTGTTGTTCACCATTTAGGAATACAACATTATGTTGACTGTTTCCTGTTGTTTACCATTTAGGAATACAACATTATGTTGACTGTTTCCTGTTGTTCACCATTTAGGAATACAACATTATGTTGACTGTTTCCTGTTGTTTACCATTTAGGAAGGTGACATTATGTTGACTGTTACCTGTTGTTTACCATTTAGGAAGGTGACATTATGTTGACTGTTTCCTGTTGTTTACCATTTAGGAAGGTGACATTATGTTGACTGTTTCCTGTTGTTTACCATTTAGGAAGGTGACATTATGTTGACTGTTTCCTGTTGTTTACCATTTAGGAAGGTGACATTATGTTGACTGTTACCTGTTGTTTACCATTTAGGAAGGTGACATTATGTTGACTGTTTCCTGTTGTTTACCATTTAGGAATACAACATTATGTTGACTGTTTCCTGTTGTTCACCATTTAGGAATACAACATTATGTTGACTGTTTCCTGTTGTTCACCATTTAGGAATACAACATTATGTTGACTGTTTCCTGTTGTTCACCATTTAGGAAGGTGACATTATGTTGACTGTTACCTGTTGTTCACCATTTAGGAAGGTGACATTATGTTGACTGTTACCTGTTGTTTACCATTTAGGAAGGTGACATTATGTTGACTGTTTCCTGTTGTTTACCATTTAGGAAGGTGACATTATGTTGACTGTTTCCTGTTGTTTACCATTTAGGAAGGTGACATTATGTTGACTGTTTCCTGTTGTTTACCATTTAGGAAGGTGACATTATGTTGACTGTTACCTGTTGTTCACCATTTAGGAATACAACATTATGTTGACTGTTTCCTGTTGTTCACCATTTAGGAAGGTGACATTATGTTGACTGTTACCTGTTGTTTACCATTTAGGAAGGTGACATTAAGTTGACTGTTATCTGTTGTTTACCATTTAGGAAGGTGACATTAAGTTGACTGTTACCTGTTGTTTACCATTTAGGAATACAACATTATGTTGACTGTTTCCTGTTGTTCACCATTTAGGAATACAACATTATGTTGACTGTTTCCTGTTGTTTACCATTTAGGAATACAACATTATGTTGACTGTTTCCTGTTGTTCACCATTTAGGAATACAACATTATGTTGACTGTTTCCTGTTGTTTACCATTTAGGAAGGTGACATTATGTTGACTGTTACCTGTTGTTCACCATTTAGGAAGGTGACATTATGTTGACTGTTACCTGTTGTTTACCATTTAGGAAGGTGACATTATGTTGACTGTTTCCTGTTGTTTACCATTTAGGAAGTTGACTGACCATTTAGGAAGGTGTTGACTGTTTCCTGTTGTTTACCATTTAGGAAGGACTGACATTATACAACATTATGTTGACTGTTTCCTGTTGTTTACCATTTAGGAATACAACATTATGTTGACTGTTTCCTGTTGTTCACCATTTAGGAAGGTGACATTATGTTGACTGTTACCTGTTGTTCACCATTTAGGAAGGTGACATTATGTTGACTGTTACCTGTTGTTTACCATTTAGGAAGGTGACATTATGTTGACTGTTACCTGTTGTTTACCATTTAGGAAGGTGACATTATGTTGACTGTTACCTGTTGTTTACCATTTAGGAAGGTGACATTATGTTGACTGTTACCTGTTGTTTACCATTTAGGAAGGTGACATTATGTTGACTGTTACCTGTTGTTTACCATTTAGGAATACAACATTATGTTGACTGTTACCTGTTGTTTACCATTTAGGAAGGTGACATTATGTTGACTGTTACCTGTTGTTTACCATTTAGGAAGGTGACATTATGTTGACTGTTACCTGTTGTTTACCATTTAGGAAGGTGACATTATGTTGACTGTTACCTGTTGTTTACCATTTAGGAAGGTGACATTATGTTGACTGTTACCTGTTGTTTACCATTTAGGAATACAACATTATGTTGACTGTTACCTGTTGTCACACATTCTTTACTCTTGCAGATAAACAAAATAAGATTTGCATTTCAGGCCACATAATGCAACAGGGGTGGTAAACAAGGAAAAATGTTGTGTATTTCCTATGCTGCCTTGAGTGTGTAATAGTTTGTCATGCAGGGCTCCCTTGTAAAGGAGACCTTGGTCTCACCGGGACTCCACCCGGAGCACGACGGCAGATTCCTGCAATTCCACTTTCACAGCTTCAAGCCCACAGCCCTTCTGTGGGACCCCTGCCTCACCCGTCTTTGATGAGGTCATAGAAGAGACTGCTGCTGGCGCTGTCATCCGGAGTGGCTTTGCAAGACTCCACCAACAGCTGTACCTTGGGCAGATCGGCCTGGGCCTGGATGCCCATGTACAGCCTGTCCATTAGCTTCACCTTCACTGGGTAAGCACTGGGATCCACCTTCTGGGTGAACTTACTGTCCTTGAAGACCTCAAAGGTGTAGCCGAAGCTCCCAAAGTTGGACTCAGTGAACATGTAGTTGGAGCTGTGGATCTGGTAATAGTTGGAAATGCTGACGGTCTTGGGATACCGGCAGGAGAAGCCGATGTTGATCCGGTTACGTCGCGTGATGGTCGCGTTGACCGCGTCGAAGGAGTTTATTTCGTTTTTGAACACCATGAAGTCACCTGCATCCTAGATAGAAGCGGAGAGAGAAACCAGATTTAGGAAGATAAGAAACAAAACACAAGAAAGGAGAAAGAGATGGCACACCAAGTGTGTGTGTGTGTGTGTGTGTGTGTGTGTGTGTGTGTGTGTGTGTGTGTGTGTGTGTGTGTGTGTGTGTGTGTGTGTGTGTGTGTGTGTGTGTGTGTGTGTGTGTGTGTGTGTGTGTGTGTGTGTGTGTGTGTGTGTGTGTGTGTGTGTGTGTTCGAATATTTCTCATACCTCCATCTTTGTGCCACAGGTTTTGAGTGACATGGTGCCCATGATGTGTGTTTGGTTGGAGGTTAGGGAGCAGGATGAGTCGGCTAGCCGCAGCCACTTCATGTCCACCCCAGGCAGATAGGCCTTGCTCACGGCGATGCTGATCCTATTCTCTGTGCACGAAACATTCGCCTCACCTGTACACAGAGGAAATTATGTGTTATGTGTGTGTCATCACGTTAGGATTGGATCTTACCCTATAACATACATGGAAGTCTATCTAGCAACAGTGCAATGACTGAAGGGGGTGAAAATCAACTTACCTGTAAGTGCGAGGGCTTTGGCCACCACCACAACCACACATCTCATCTCTGACTGGCTGAAATGAAGAACAAATGAGGACAACAATGACCACAACAACAACAACAACAACAACAACAACAACTACTGTAAATGTCCCTTCAACGTACCTCTCGTTTGTCTCGGCAGTGAAACAGATGGGAATGTTTTGTCTCAGGTGTCTTTCCTGCGGGATCCAGCCCAGGAAGAGCCTCGTGACACCAGAGCCCTCATCCCTGATCTTCTTGGTCATGTTGGAAGGGCCGCTGACCTGGAAGTCAAATGTCCTTTGAGGAAGCAGAAAGACAGAGAGGTTACAACCCCTGGACAAGTGTGAGGATGCCAAGGAGTATTTTGGTTATATCAAACTCTATTAATCTCATTCAGTTTTCAGTTTTCATGTGCTGTTTTCAAGCTGTTTGGGGTTTTAGGCTGGGTTTCTGTACAGCACTTTGAGATATCAGCTGATGTACGAAGGGCTATATAAATACATTTGATTTGATTTGATTTGATTTTGGTTTTAAAAAACACGAGCATTGCTAAGTGTTGTGGTCTCTGCAGTCAGTCAGTCCAGAGGTAAGACAATGGAGGAAGTCGATGGACTTTTGGACAGTAAGGTGATGTAGGTGAGAGAGGTACTCTTACTTGGCATGAGCGGTTTTTACTCGGGCTTCGAGTTGGTACAGGTGACCCACAGCGGCATGATGGACATCCCCATGTGAAGGTGTTGGAGTCAAGAACTGTGGTCGTATGTAGCCAGGGAGACAGTTGGATAGAGCTGGCTGGACTAAAACCACAGAAAGGACAGGTTTTAGATACAATACCAGTCAATCATTTAGACACACCTACTCATTCAAGGGTTTTTTTTTTTTTTTTTACTATTTTCTAAATTGTAGAATAATAGTGAAGACATCAAAACTATGAAATGACACATACGGAATCATGTAGTAACCAAAAAAGTGTTAAACAAATCTAAATATATTTTATATTTGAGATTCTTCAAAGTAGCCACCCTTTGCCTTGATGACAGCTCTGCACACTCTTGGCATTCTCTATGTAGCCAGGGAGACAGTTGGACAGAGTTGGCTGGACTAAAACCACAGAAAGGACAGGTTTTAGACATCTAGTGGGTGTGTTAATAAAGGGGCATTCTGGGATTGCTACATCCATTATTATACTATTAAAGTAATGATATATAGACATTGATTCTTCAAGACTATGACTCATAGAAATGCCTCAGGAGCTTAGTTCAACTGTCTTAATAAATCACTAGCTAGAATACAAGCTTGTTTTATTTAATCTAATGTTTGTATAGTTTTATAGCATGGTTAAAGCTATCATTTTGATCTCATGGATAGTCAGTCCTTGTATCCAGAGCTATCATTTTGATCTCATTGATAGTCAGTCCTTGTATCCATTGCTATCATTTTGATCTCATGGATAGTCAGTCCTTGCATCCATAGCTATCATTTTGATCTGATGGATAGTCAGTCCTTGTATCCATAGCTATCATTTTGATCTGATGGATAGTCAGTCCTTGTATCCATTGCTATCATTTTGATCTGATGGATAGTCAGTCCTTGTATCCATTGCTATCATTTTGATCTCATGGATAGTCAGTCCTTGTATCCATTGCTATCATTTTGATCTCATGGATAGTCAGTCCTTGTATCCATTGCTATCATTTTGATCTCATGGATAGTCAGTCCTTGTATCCATTGCTATCATTTTGATCTCATGGATGGTCAGTCCTTTTAAAAAATGTTTTTTTTTTGACATGTCAGTTAAATAAAATTAAGTCAGTTAAGAACAAATTCTTATTTTCAATGACGGCCTAGGAACAGTGGGTTATAACTGCCTGTTCAGGGGCAGAACGACAGATTTGTACCTTGTCAGCTCGGGGGTTTGAACTTGCAACCTTCCGGTTACTAGTCCAACACTCTAACCACTAAGCTACCCTGCCGCCCCTATGTATCCATAGCTATCATTTTGATCTGATGGATAGTCAGTCTTTGTATGCATAGCCCCGTCTATACATTTGAGAGTGGTTGCATTTCTCCAGAATCATCCATTTTGTCTATACATTTGAGATCTCATGGTTGTATTTCTCCAGAATCATCCCTCATGGTTTACCAAATTGCTAATTTTGATCTCATGGATGTCTGCTTTGTCCATTGCTTCATTTTGATCTCAGATTACCCCTTTAGTCCTTGTATCCATTGCTATCATTTTGATCTCAGGATATACAGTCCTGTCTGTAAACAATGACTGACAATGCTTCAGACTAAATTCTTATCTGATTATTTTATCAGGGGCAGTAGGGTGTTTGTTTTTAGCTAGATTGATAGCATTTTGTACTGCTCTCAGTAAATAAAGATAATTAGTAATGTAATTAGGGAGATTAAAACCATGCAGGTTGCCATTTTGTATGCTCTCAGTAAATAAAGGTAAGTAGTAATGTAATTAGGGAGATTAAAACCATGCAGGTTGCCATTTTGTACTGCTCTCAGTAAATAAAGGTAAAATTTTTTTTTGTACATGTCAGTTAAATAAAATTAAGTCAGTTAAGATTAAAACCATCAGGTCCATTTACAATGACTGCCTATGTCATTCCACCAGGTGAACATAACAGGTTGCCATTCTGCTCTCAGTAAATAAAGGTAAGTAGTAATGTAATTAGGGAGATTAAAACCATGTCTGCATAAACAAACTACGAGTTCAATTTGAAACCTACACCACTTTTACCAAAATAAAACTCCAATTCTGTTTTATTTTTTGACAAATGACTATGCGTCACTGATCTATACATATTATACGACTAGACAAAACATACTAGACAAATCCCATTTAATTAAATTTATTGGTTGGTTCTCTATGCCAAAAGGAAGCATTCAACTGTGAGACATGCTACTTACTCTCCACGGCAAACTGCAACGGCACGCGGCTGAACGGGGTGGAGTCGGGTTACTGGCATAGGACTCGTTCAGGGCCTTTCTGGTATAATTCCATTTATATCCCGTCATGTTGACGTCTACAGTGGGGTGGTCCTGCAGCAGCACCTCAAATACATGCAACCCTACAGCCAACTGGCCCGTGGCATGCAGAGTGCACTGGACCTGGAGGGATGAGATGATAGTGAATTAACTGCTGATCTAGGAACAGTTTCTCCCTGTCCACGGAATCCTATTCATTATGATCTGAAAAGGAAAAACTGATCCCAGATCAGTGCACCTATGCCATGTTGGATGTTAATTGTGCTCAATTGGATTGAATGTTTATAATAAATAATAATAAGCAAGGGTCTTTCACACTAGACCAGGGATCTTCAACATTATCTTACCCAGGGACCCGTCCCAGGCAAACTTGCGATGCAGGGACCCGTCCCAGGCAAACCTGCAACCCAGGGACCCGTCCAAGGCAAACCGGCGACGCAGGGACCCGTACCAGGCAAACCGGCAACCCAGAGACCCGTCCCAGGCAAACCAGCAACCCAGGGACCCGTCCCAGGCAAACCAGCAACCCAGGGACCCGTGAGGGAAACCGAGATGATAGGGACCCGTAACAGGCAAACCTAGCAACAGGGACCCGTCCCAGGCAAACCAGCAACCCAGGGACCCGTCCCAGGCAAACCTGAACCCAGGGACCCGTCCCAGGCAAACCGGCGATGCAGGGACCCGTGGCAAACCGGCAATAATAAATAATAATAAACAGGGACCTTTCAGGCAAACCGGAACCAGGGACCCGTCCCAGGCAAACCTTACGCAGGGACCCGTACCAGGCAAACCGGCAACCCAGGGACCCGTCCCAGGCAAACCGGCAACCCAGGGACCCGTCTCAGGCAAACCTGCAACCCAGGGACCCGTCCCAGGCAAACCGGCGACGCAGGGACCCGTACCAGGCAAACCGGCAACCCAGGGACCCGTCCCAGGCAAACCTGCAACCCAGGGACCCGTCCAAGGCAAACCGGCGACGCAGGGACCCGTACCAGGCAAACCGGCAACCCAGAGACCCGTCCCAGGCAAACCAGCAACCCAGGGACCCGTCCCAGGCAAACCAGCAACCCAGGGACCCGTCCAAGGCAAACCGGCGACGCAGGGACCCGTACCAGGCAAACCGGCAACCCAGGGACCCGTCCCAGGCAATCCAGCAACCCAGGGACCCGTCCCAGGCAAACCGGCAACCCAGGGACCCGTCCCAGGCAAACCGGCGATGCAGGCACCAGTCCCAGGCAAACCGGCGACCCAGGGACCCGTCCCAGGCAAACCGGCGACGCAGGGACCCGTACCAGGCAAACCGGCAACCCAGGGACCCGTCCCAGGCAAACCGGCAACCCAGGGACCCGTCCCAGGCAAACCGGCGACGCAGGGACCCGTACCAGGCAAACCGGCAACCCAGGGACCCATCCCAGGCAAACCGGCAACCCAGGGACGCGTCCCAGGCAAACCGGCGACGCAGGCACCCGTCCCAGGCAAACCGGCGACCCAGGGACCCGTCCCAGGCAAACCGGCGACGCCAGGGACCCGTCCCAGGCACACCGGCGACCCAGGGTCCCCGTCCCAGGCAAACCGGCGACCCAGGGACCCGTCCCAGGCAAACCGATGACCCAGGGACCCGTCCCAGGCAAACCGGCGACCCAGGGTCCCCGTCCCAGGCAAACCGGCGACCAACATCATACAGTTAGCAAAAACGTGTTTTTCCTACACATCAGGTAAATGATAATGGATAGGAGAAGTAATCAACATTTTAAAATGAAAGTATTTTGTAGATAATTTTCATTATTTTGATCTCCCCACATTATAATTGGAAGAGGAAGTGTAAGCCTAAACATATCCTATTAGCTAGAAAGGTAATTACAAATACATTTTTGCTTAGAGCAACTGTTTATCTGGTTAAACAAAGGTCAGCCATGTGTTGGCAAAGCATTATGTCCAAGTCAAGAAAGCTTACCAGCAGCCAGTGGCACTGGTAGCCTGTGCCGCATTCACATGCTATCAGAGTTATCGGAAGTGGGAACGACCTTCTAAGTCGGAGTTACAAGTGGGAAGCTTGTTGTTTCCCGAATTGCCATGTAGCGACGTTTCACCACTGACATTTCACCTTTTCAACCAAAAAATGACAACAAATCCCTTTTTGACAATTACAACATTATCAATAAGGATAATGTAGCTAGTTTGACCATATCGTCAATGTTAAGCAAGCTAATTTTATAATTAGCAACGTTAGCTAGCTTATCAAGCTATCTAAAATCGTATTTGTTAAAGAATCGTTCTAACTTCAAAGGCATGTGAACACATTCATGTCGGACTTCCCATTTCCCAGTTTCCCAGTTTCCCACTTCCCAGTTTCCCACTTCCCAGTTTCCTACTTCCCCACCTCCCAGTTTCCCATTTCCCAGTTTCCCATTTCCCAGTTTCCCATTTCCCACTTCCCAGTTTCCCACTTCCCAGTTTCCCATTTCCCAGTTTCCCACTTCCCAGTTTCCCATTTCCCACTTCCCAGTTTCCCAGTTTCCCAGTTTCCCATTTCCCACGAGCACATGAAGCCACACCTATTCACGTGTGCTTTTTAAAATCCTAAATCACATACTCCAGTGAGTGTCATTGGATAGCATGAGTGTAATTTGCTCAATGTTCAGAGTTGAGAAATAAAGTTGACATCGTTAGAAATAAGATATTCTCCTCTTGTCTACTGTGGGTATGTAATAATAAATGTGTTTATTATGTTGTTGCTAGCGATATTCATAAAAACATTGAGAGGGGGAACCTTCTGCAGTACCTCCGCAGGGATTGTTCACGTGCCTTTGAAGTCGGAACAATTCTTCAACCGATCTGATTTTAGCTATCTTAATAATACCCCACGCACTAATCCGTTAATAAACGGGCTTGATTTCATCTACATCAATCTGCAGGGAGGGATATTGTTCATTTTATTACCCTGTCAAGTGTAATGTTGGGGTGTGCGACGTTCACAGGGAAGTGGCACCTCACGTCATCTCCATCCGGGTCATAGGCCAAGAGAGGAAGAGTGGAAAAGCAGTTCTGAGGAACTCTACTCATGACATCACAGAGAGAAACAAAAAAAACACTTTCATTAGTAGATAATAATCCCAGATAACAGTGACGTGACTGTAGTGTTATGTAGATGTAGAATAAAACAGAATGTATTGTTTAACCCTTTAGACCACAATAGAATTCTAGAATGCTGTTGTAGATGACTGAGACGGCCCCTATGGGTTCTAAAGGGCTCAGGTTGAAATATGCCACTAAGTTTAGTATGTGGTTATTTGGCAGAAGTTCTTTTTGGTACATTCAGTTTGCTTCCCTTGTGGTCGTACCGCAGGGTTGGGACAGTTGCCGTGACAGGAGGTGTGTTTTGGGTTGGAGGCCCCGGGCTGACCCGTAACCCCAAATCCACCTCGGTGTGTATTGTCCAGTTGGTCTTTCCATTGACATTGGAGCCCCAACAGCAACCTGAGTCACTACAATGAGAGGTTGAATCAGTGCATTGAAGTGGTAGATCAGCATGACATCATTCTGAAAGATACCAGTATTTTCTAGTGATTCCATCCACATCATCAATATAACTGTTATTTCCACAGTGGTCAGATTGCAATGTTATGTCTTTCCAACATTAAAATCCAGCAAAATGTTGTTTGATGGGATCGGAGCACAACAACACAGCAACAGTAACTACACAGGGTTTGTGTGTGTGTCGGGGGGAGGGGTGGGGCGGTCAAGATGACTGGATGATGTGCTTATTACTCATCAAAACAGCATTCAACAGATGACTTCCTGTCTCTAACACCCAGAGGCTGACGACAACCCCCCGCCCCTTCCTCCACCACACCCAGAAAATCCAAGTTTACCTCAGGGTGTAGGATTGGGTTTTCTGGTCCCTAGTGAAGTTTCTAGTGAAGTGTCCCTCCGACTGGCACCAGAGGTTTTGGCCGGACTGGTCCTTGTCGGTGGTCTGCACGACAGGTCCTTGTCGGTTGGCACTGCCATTACAGTAGCCGCTGGTGCACTCCCAGGAGAACTGCTGTTCACACCTGTCCCGGCCATTCTCACGGTAGTGGAATTGTACCTGCCAGCACACAGGTTAGGACCCATACTCACAGACAGCCTCAGAGTAGGAGTGCTGATACAGGATCAGTTTTGCCTTTTAGATCAGAATGAATAAGAGTATATGGACAGGGGGACCCTGATCCTAGATCAGCACTACCACTTGGAGAAGCTTTTTGAATATAGGGCCCTGCTAGGGGAGATAGGTCGGTTGCATTAAGAATGTTTAGAAATGGTTGCATCAAGATAGAAAGAATGGTTGCATCAAGATAGAAAGAATGGTTGCATCAAGATAGAAAGAATGGTTGCATCAAGATAGAAAGAATGGTTACATCAAGATAGAAAGAATGGTTGCATCAAGATAGAAATAATGGTTACATCAAGATAGAAAGAATGGTTGCATCAAGATAGAAATAATGGTTACATCAAGATAGAAAGAATGGTTGCATCAAGATAGAAAGAAGGGTTACATCAAGATAGAAAGAATGGTTGCATCAAGATAGAAAGAATGGTTACATCAAGATAGAAAGAATGGTTGCATCAAGATAGAAAGAATGGTTGCATCAAGATAGAAAGAATGGTTGCATCAAGATATTGCATCAAGATAGAAAGAATGGTTGCATCAAGGTTGCATCAAGATAGAAAGAATGGTTGCATCAAGATAGAAAGAATGGTTGCATCAAGACAGAATGAATAATGGTTACATCAAGATAGAAAGAAGGGTTGCATCAAGACAGAATGAATAATGGTTGCATCAAGACAGAATGAATAATGGTTGCATCAAGATAGAAAGAAGGGTTGCATCAAGATAGAAAGAATGGTTGCACCAAGATAGAACAAATAAGTAATACATGTTTGATATAATATATTAGTTAATATTGTTGAATAGTTATCAAGAGTGCATTAGATGGTAAATGTACTGTAATATTGTCGCATGACTCAAGCTATTTGTCAACATGAAGATCTTTCCCCCAAATTCTTCCACAGAGTTTATGTAAAGAAACTGCTAATTCAATTTCCTCCATCACCTAGTTTATGTAGAAAAGCTGCTAAATCAATGTCTTACTTTCATTGGACGTGGAATTGATTCGGAGCGTTGTTTTCATTTTTTATAAATTGCACTTAAGATTTTCCATTTGAAAATCTACTAACAAGAAATTGCTTGGAATTGACCACAAACTACACTGTAAAACCCAAGGCATTTTAACTCAAATACTACTCGTAAGTTGAACTCAATGATAAGTCATTAGTGCTTTAAATGTTTATGTAGTACTGACTCAAAACTAAATGATAAGTCACATCAACTCCATTTAAAAAAATAATAAATCTGAGAATTTGGGGAAAGTTACCGGAATTTTGCAAATCTACTTGAAGGCCTTATGTGGCCGGTAAACCATGAGTTTCATGCCAATGTATTAAAGTAAAGCTAGGATTCATAATAAGGCTTTATGAGATATGTAATGTATTGTCATAATGAGTTTTATTATAACGATAACATTCACCTAGGATCTCACTTGGTGAAGGCCACAGGACTGAAAATGAACGAATTCAACAATCATGTCTCTGTCACTAACAAGTACTGTCATGGGTGGCAAGTCTACACTTCACTCTGAAAGGCAAGGTATGCTGGGAAATTATATTGGAGGCGTGGCTTAGTGGGGGCATTACTCTAAATGTTCATGTTGATACAACTCAAATCTATTGTCACAGTGACAATATCACTTTAAGTAACTGTACTGAGATACAGCGGTGGAAAAAGTAAGAAATTGTCATACTTGAGTACAAGATACCTTAACAGAAAAGTAATAGTCACCCAGTAAAATAATACTTGAGTAAAAATCTACAATTATTTGGTTTTAAAAATACTTAAGTAAATGGAATTGCTAAAAATGTACTTAAATATCAAAAGTAAAAGTATAAATCATTTCAAATTCCTTATATTAATCAAACCAGACGACACAATTCTCTTTTCGTTTTTAAATGTATGTATAGCCAGGGGCACACTACAACACTCAGATATCATTCACAAATGAAGCATTTGTGTTTAGTGAGTCCGCCAGATCAGAGGGAAAAGGGGATGACCAGAGATGTTCTTTTGACAAGTGTGTGAATTGGACAATTCTCCAGTCAAAATTTTATTTCGGAATGTAGTGAAGTAAAAGTAAAATTTGCCAAAAACATAAATAGTAAAGTAAAGTACAGATACCCCACAAAATACTTAAGTAGTCCTTTAAAGTATTGTTTACTTAAGTACTTTACATCACTGCTCAGATATATTAAGTGCAATGAGTTTCCTCACAAGTTTTGAGTAATGACAGCACATCTGGATTTACAGTGTACTGTTATCAACCCTAGCTTTATCTCCTTTCTCTCTTCATCTTCCCCTCTATCTTCCTTTCTCTCTTCCTCCCCCTCTATCTTCCTTTCTCTCTTCCTCCCCCTTCTATCTTCCTTTCTCTCTTCATCTTCCCCTCTATCTTCCTTTCTCTCCTCCTCCATCTTCCTTTCTCTCCTCCCCTCTATATTCTATTCTCTCTTCCTCCCCCTTCTATTTTCCTTTCTCTCTTCCTCTATCTTCCTCCCCCTTCTATCTTCCTTTCTCTCTTCCTCCTCCTCTATCTTCCTTTCTCTCTTCCTCCTCCTCCTATCTTCCTTTCTCTCTTCCTCCTCCTCTATCTTCCTTTCTCTCTTCCTCCTCCTCTATCTTCCTTTCTCTCTTCCTCCTCCTCTATCTTCCTTTCTCACTTCCTCCCCCTCTATCTTCCTTTCTCTCTTCCTCCTCCCCCTCTATCTTCCTTTCTCTCTTCCTCCTCCCCTATCTTCCTGTCTCTCTTCCTCACCCTTCTGTTTGACATGTCTGACCAGTTTTCTTTAAGAGTTGCTAAAGAAAAGGCATTGATGAACACCACCTGTGTCATTCAGAATCAGAGCTTGTTTATAGATCAGTGTATTTCTTGGATGTGCATGTCAAACCTGTATGATCACATGATCTCCTGACATTCATTTTTTCATTTCCATATACAAAAATTGTTTTTTAAATCTTCCCCAAAAGTGATAAATTAGGCTACATCATTTCAACAGTTTTATTCCCAAACATAGAAGCAAGACAGAAATTGTGTGTTTCTTTCACTGCCATAAATGGTAAATGTACCTTGTGAAATTGGTTATGAGCAGTGGTGTAAAGTAACTAAGCAAAAACAATGTTTTGGTTAATGGGCAGACAGTCAGCTTGAGTGAGAAAGATGCACAAATATCATGATTCATTCAGGATTATCCGTAACCATAGTAGCATCCACAATGTGTTCAGAAACATGTTATATGCTTACTTCAATAAAAGTGACTCCAAAATGACACAATACATTTTTTTCCCATTTCCCTGTTAAAAAAATATGTACTTTTTACTCGCTTTACATTTTCCTTGACACCCAAAAGCACTCATATCGAATGCTTAGCAGGGCAGGAAAATGGTCGGATCGGGAACAAGCGGTCATCACTACTGCCTCTGATCAGACGGACTCCCTAGACGCAAATGCTTCGTTTGTAAATGATGTCTGACTGTTGGAGTGTGCCGCTGGCTATTCATAAGTTTAAAAAAAATTGTGCTGTCTGGTTTAAAAAGTCATTTGAAATGATACATAGCATTTACTTGTACTTTTGATACTTCAGTATATTTAAAACCAAATACTTTTAGGACTTTTACTCAAATATTATTTTACTGGATGACTTCACTTGAGTCGTTTACTATGTTTACTTTGACTTAAGTACGACACTTGGGTACTTTTCCCACCACTGGTTAGGAGTGTTATAGTATTAAAGGCACTGGCAGGTTTGGCATGTACTTTGTAGACTATTTATTGACTATTTATTGCAAATCAAGTTATTCACTCATAGGAACCTACCTCCCCTGTCCATTTCGAGTCTGGGGGCATGTATCCCGGCACTGTACAGCGTACAGTCCCGCCATAATACGTTGAATCCGCGCTGTGGCAGACGGCACTGCTGAGTACCAGCAGGAGCAGCATACCAAGGTCCATGATGTCTTTCTCTTAGCCTATCTGTCTGTCTGTCTGTCTAATCATCTCCTTCAAGTTCCTCGTTCCTATTCATTTATATGGTGGAGGCGTGGAGTAATTCAATGACTGGAATAACCGGGTTTGTGATGCACTTCAAAGTATTTGGAGAAAAAAAAATCGCATTGTTTGATCCTGTGTTGCCTCACTTCATAATTATATTGCTATAATCATTATATATATATATTCCTTTACAATGAAAGGATTGCATTGAGACTGTAATCTTATTGGTGATTTGATTGTTGTTGTTGCAGTGACCTATGAGCTTCACTTGTTTAGACCGACTGCAAGGCTGGGCTGGTTAGACCAAACCTGCACATTTGAAAAGTATTACTATGCATGTTTTTAAACGCTAAAGCCTTGTTTTTAAAATTGTAATTATGATTAATAATGGCTGTGGATATATGATTCGGATATTGGTATATAGCCTGTACATATGCCTATTATTGTGACAATTATTATTTCGACTTGTACATATATTTGATTTGAAGAATTATAAATATGGTCCAATTCTTTAAAAACAAAACGTACTGCACAAACGCACTCTCTCACCCCAGCCGTTTTCAAAACGAATGTAATCAAGTTTAATCCAGGCTAAACTCCTCTCACAGGGTGAACCGGGCGAGCTAAATTGCAACTTCCTCTGAGTTGGCTCGTCGTTCAATACGGCGCTGTTGCTCGGTGTCATGATTGGGCCTTCTGTCGCATTTAAGTACTATTCGGAACTAGGAAACTCGGAACTTTCTGATTTGATAACTGGTTGTAGTTATACACTTGCCGCGATCAACCAGTTAACAAGTCGGACATTTCCGGGTTTCCTAGCATGTGAAAGCGGCTTTAAATCGAAGAGCGGAGTACTCAGTGTTTTCACATTCAAAAGTTTTTGCTCTTATAAAAACTTATATAGGCCTATCCCAAGGAAAACTACTTTGAAAATTGTAACATGTGTTACATATGTTTCTGAATGATTTATCATGCTGTTTTGTTGACATTATGGCCCAGTGATGCTCGATTTGAATTGGGCTTACCTTCCTCACCGCTTTTGCCCTGTGAAGTGACAAGCCATCGCCCGATTGAAACGCTATTAGCGAGCACCACCGCTAACTAGCTAGCCATTTCACATCTGTTACATGAGCTGACAAGTTTTTTTAAAATCGGTTGTTCTGCCCCTGAATAAAGCAGTCAAAGAACCTTTTGGGATTCATTTTTTAATTACACTCCATTTGAATAATATAATGCATAACAATAACAACAATATTTGAGTTGTCAGTGCTTATTATGATTTTAGTGGCAAACAGAATATATATATATATATATATATATATATATATATATATATATATATATTTAAATTAGGTAAACTCCCAGTAGAGTCAAGTCTTGGTATTTGTTCTTAAATGACTTGCCTAGTTACATAAAATGTAAACAAATATTCACCACAAAAACCAAGGTATGAATAGTGTCGTGTGGATGTTAAAAAAAAGAATCTGTACAAAGACTCTTTTTGGGATATAACAGGAAACCTGTTCAATCACCATCTACTGCAAAACCCTTCTGGCTGTGGATACGGAGAACATCAACACATGTACATCAACACATGTACATCAACACATCATTGGACTTGGCTCTGCTGGGTGTTTACCTCATATTTAGAAAAAATATATATTCCGCTTTGCCACTAAAATCATAAGAAACACTGACAACTAAAATATTGTTATTGTTATTCATTTTATTATTAATAATAACAGGGGAGGAGGGGATGTAGTTAGAAATTAATCCCAAAAGGTTCTTTGAGGGGCTCCCGAGAGGCGCAGCGGTCTAAGGCACTGTTTGATTCCAGGCTGTATCACAACTGGCCATGAATGGGAATCCCATAGGGTGGTGCACAAGTGGCCCAGCGGCGTCTGGGTTACGGTTTGGCTGGGATAGGCCGTCATTGTAAATAAGAATTGTTCTTAACTGACTTGCCTAATTAAATAAAAACATATTTTTAAATCCATTAAAGGGGTTCTTCAAAGAACTTATAGGTGTTCCCCCACAGTTTCAATTTGAAGAACCCCTAAGGATAGTCCAGGAACCTTTTATTTTTAGAGTACACCAAACTGGCCAAAATGCGTCGCCAGTGTGTAGAACTGCGGCCAGACAAATAGGCATACAAAAAGTTTAAACAATCAACGCTCTTACAAAACTGTTTGTTTCCTACTTTACGAGGGGCACATGAACGCAGCACCACCTCTGATCGAACTTCGCGAACAACCCAGCATTTTTGATCCCCACTGGCACCCGTACCTCTAGAAAGATAGCAAGATGGCTGCGGAGCCGAACAAGACAGAAATTCTGACCATTTTTAAAAGACTACGGTCTATTCCAACTAACAAGGTAACACGAATAAGTGCTTAGTGTCTATTCACTCGTTTATTGATCCGTTATTGGAGGTGGAACGTAGACCAGAAAAATGATCACGTCCATCCGTCTACGGTAGCAAGCTTGGTCTCTGCCTGGGCCTTACGACGGCCAGCAAGAAGCTGACACTAGCTCACTAGGCTAGCAGAGCAGCTAACTTTGCTTATCTAAATCGGCCACGTATACTAGGATATGTATCGTCAACGCACCCTGCTTTTCTAACCTAGTTAACCAGTCTGGTGGCTTGTTTATTGGAGCCAGAACGAGTAGGGCCGGGGCCAATGTCTGAAAGAGATTGTCTAACGTTAGCAACCGAAGCCAACGTAATTGGACTCCTAGCAAACGTTAGCTAACTAGCCATTCGGTTATTTTCCTTTCAATCCAGACGTCCAGCTAATAAGCTATTACCAAAATGCAAAGTTGCCTGGCTTAAACGTACCAAGCTAAATTCCCGGGGTCGACTAACGTTGCCTCATCCATAGCCGAGAACTACCTTTTGCGACTGATGTGATCTTCTTCCCAGGGGAACTTTAAGAGCCCGGACGCTCCGTATGAACTTGAACACGCATCACTTGCGCTACGGTTTTTGGAAATAAGGAACCTATCTTTCATATCAGCGAGAAATAATTTTCAAAAAGGTAAAGTACTATACACCTTTTTATATTCGTCTCCCCACACGGCCACATCTCCATGTTATACAGCGTGTGTTGACGGAAGACTGAGGCGACCACCTGTGCTATTTAGCAATTAACACAATTCGTGTGTAATGAAGAAGGCCGCCAGAAACGTGTTGTAACCGAAAAATACTCTCGGCAGCAACTGTGAAGCCGGTTAAAACGGTGTATGTGTATATTTTGCAGATGTGTTATGAACTTAAGGGATTTGTGTTTCTAGAACCGTATCGCAATTGAGAATCAATTCCTGTTTAGTTGGAGTATTTTGCTGTTCTGGCTGCCAGAGCCAGTTTACCTCTGAAAATATCCTACACTGAACAAAAATATGAACGCAACATATAAAGTGTTGGTCCCATGATTCATGAGCGGAAATAAAACAATCACAGAAATGTTCCATGTACAGGAAAAGCATCTCTTTTTTTGGCACATATTTGTTTTCATCTCTATTGGGGAGCATTTCTGGTTTGCCAAGATAATCAATCAACCTGACAGGTGTGGCATATAGAGAAGCTGATTAAACAGCATGACTACTGCACAGGTGCATCTTGTGCTTAGGACAATAAAAGGCCACTTTAAAAGGAGCAGTTTTATCACACAACACAATGCCACATATGTCTCACGTTTTGAGGGAGTGCGCAATTGCCATGCTGACTGCACTAGAGCTGTTGCCAGATAATTTAATTTTCATTTCTCTACCATAAGCCGCCTCCCAATGTTGTTTTATAGAATTTGTCAGTATGTCCAACCAGCCTCAACTGCAGACCACCTGTAACCATGCCAGCCCAGGACCTCCACATCTGGCTTCTTCACCTGTGGGGGGAGGGGTTGGGTGCTGAGAAGTATTTCTGTCTGTAATAAAGCCCTTTTGGGTTGGAAAAATTCATTCTGATTGGTTGGGCCGGGCTGCCAAGTTGGTTGGCCTATGCCCTTGTAACAGTATAATTTTAAACCGTCCCCTCGCCCATACCCGGGCGCGAACCAGGGACCTTCTGCACACAACGACAACAGTCACCCTCGAAGCATCGTTACCTATCGCTCCACAAAAGCCGCGGCTCTTGCAGAGCAAGGGGAAACACTACTTCAAGGTCTCAGAGCAAGTGACGTAACCGATTGAAACGCTATTTAGCGCACACCGCTAACTAAGCTAGCCGTTTCACATCCGTTACACCCTCCCAGGCCCACCCATGGCGGCACCCCTGCCCAGTTGTGAAATACATTGATTAGGGTCTAATGAATTTATTTAAATTGACTGATTTCCTTAAATGAACTGTAACTCAGTAAAATATTTGGAATTGTTGCGTTTATATTTTTGTTCAGTATATAAGGTCACTCATTGGACCTTAAGGACTAACGGTAGGCTTGCCTACACTCCTTAAGAGTACATTCTTGGGCTAGGGGTCGACTGGACCAGAATTGGGCCTCACAGGAGATGTTGATATGGCGAATCTCCTTTAAGCCCAGGAAGCAGGCATTCAACTTGCCATTATTGACTATTACAACTCCCATATAGCAGCTACCAGAGGTTACAGACCCTGGTTCTATGAGTGAAGCGCAATTTTGTTGTCGTTTCTCTCGTGACCCCATTTTTTCAAATCAAACAACCCCTAGTTTGGGAAACGCTGCATTATGTTGACCAGATGGTCGAGTGGTCGCTCTGTCAATGGAAATACAGTCGTGAGGAGGTGAGATCAGGTGGGACCATCCTAGCCAATGGGGGTGGCAGAGTAGCCTAGTGGTAGAGCTTTGGGCTAGTAACCGAAAGGTTGCAAGTTCGAAACCCCACGCTGTCGTTCTGCCCCTGAACAAGGTCGTTAACCCACTAGGCCATCATTGAAAATAAGAATTTGTTCTTAACTGACTTGCCTAGTTAAATAAAGGTTTAAAAAATTAAATATGAGAGAGGGCAGATGGTCTTTGCTATATGGGATCATTGGGACGTCCCAACTCTGACGTTACTCCATTGAAGTTGACATTAAATAAGGTTGTGGTTTAGGCAGGGATGTCTGGATAGCACTAAACCAAGCAGAACTCCGATTATAAAGTGGTTTTTCCCCCCTCAAAGTTGCCGGATGTCACATGTCCTACTTATATCAGTAGCAACTTAAATATGACAAAACGTCAATTAGACCCATTACGGCTCATGTAGCAAATAAGCCATTACATTTTTTGTTGACCAAATTCAACTCTCATTGACCTTCGACTCTCAACGCCTCGCTTGGTGGGCAAGTTTTTTGTTGAAAATTGCCACCTGATGGAGGAGACAGATTTTTTTTTTTTGCTGTTTCCCCTCTCACTTCGCCTCTTCCTCTGATGGGTTGCGTCTCAATAGTCTAAAATATGTTACTTTTCTGTGTAATCTTCCTTAATTAAAACAGCTGATTTAAATAGGATGGAACACTATCAGTCGGTCTTCCTCAGCAGTAGAAAGAACTACTTATTGAGATGAACTCACGGCCATTTTTATCTCAGCTATACGTTTACTGATGGCCAAGTTTAAAAAGCAGGAAAGCTATTGGACATCCAAACCTTGAGGCGGCGATAATATGTAGGACCTGAGATCTTGTGTAAATAACTCTTTGAGTTTAGTCATTGACAATGAACAGGACTTTATGGTTAATGTACGAGTGTGTCCCATGTCTGTAACTACACAGCTTGTTCTCTTCCCTGTTTAAGACCACATCCAGACATGTCTGCTGTAGGTATGTAGCTAGCTAACTAGGCAGTGTATTGTGTGTTTGTTTCTGTGCAAGGCGTGCTTTGACTGTGCTGCCAAGAACCCCAGCTGGGCCAGTATACCATATGGAGTGTTTCTGTGCATCGACTGCTCTGGCATTCATCGCTCTCTAGGAGTGCACCTCAGCTTTATCAGGTAGCCTGTCTGTCTCCTCTGTCTGTCTCCTCTGTCTGTCTCCTCTGTCTGTCCCTCTGTCTGTCCCTCTGTCTGTCCCTCTGTCTGTCCCTCTGTCTGTCTGCAGGTCTGTCCGTCTGTCCCTCTGTCTGTCCCTCTGTCTGTCTGCAGGTCTGTCTGCGGGTCTGTCCATCTGTCCCTCTGTCCGTCCCTCTGTCCGTCTGTCTGTCTGTCTCACACACCATGGCTCGACAATCACAAGTTTTACTGTCATACACGGTCAAGGAGAATGATTTGATCCAATCCCCATGTTGTTTTGTTCTTCATCTCAGATCCACTGAGCTCGACTCCAACTGGAACTGGTTTCAGCTGAGATGTATGCAGGTCGGAGGCAACGCCAACGCGGTACGTCAACACCATAACATTCCATTATATATAGACGTTGAACAACACACAACTTTAAACGGACCTGCTCTAGATCTGACTCTCTCCCTTCTTGTCTGTGTCCTCCTGGTGAAGACGGCCTTCTTCCGCCAGCATGGCTGCTCCACCAACGACACTACCGCCAAGTACAACAGCCGCGCGGCACAGATGTACCGAGAGAAGATCCGACAGCAAGCCAACACGGCGCTGTCCAAATATGGGTCTGACGTGAGTGTGGGGCACAGCTTCAACGGTCACCCAAACGTACCATACCTTATGTAACAACACGCCCTTAACCCTGCGTTTTAAACCAGGCTCACAGTGATACATCCAGGCTCACAGGGATACATCCAGGCTCACAGGGATACATCCAGGCTCACAGTGATACATCCAGGCTCACAGTGATACATCCAGGCTCACAGTGATACATCCAGGCTCACAGTGATACATCCAGGCTCACAGGGATACATCCAGGCTCACAGGGATACATCCCTACTCCCAAGTTGTGGTTGTAACCACTATACCACTGAACATGGAGCTTTTGGAATTACACCATGTTTGTTTAAATTCCTACTGATATTATTATGTCTTATGGTTATCTATATATGTCTATATATTATTATTATGTCTTATGGTTATCTATATATGTCTATATATTACTACGGTGATATTATTCCTCCACTGAGAAGGCAACGAACTCCCCCTCTCTCGTCCGTCTCACAGCCACCCATATCAGCTCCACATTGGCCTGTTGAGTCACCAGCGAGTGGGCAAACTCCACGTGTGATGTCACCAGCAGCATGAATTCATGTCTTGTGGATAGACCTGTTCTTATTGGTGCAGCTGCATGCAGATGCACTTCCAGGTCCTCACAAGGCTTTTGCAGATACCAAATCAGATTTGAATGTGCTGTGAGTGTGTAGAGGTGTTTCATATTTTCGCTAGTTTCAGAATCATCAACTATGGTCTTCGGTTTGGGCCAAACTGTTTAAGCAGGTGTGATAGAGCTGAGCTGTATTTAAAATGGGAAATCAATACGGTCCCTATGACCAGCATATTCCTTTCCCAAATCTAGTGGGTATAGACTCATGATGTCTACATCTATAGAGGCCAGGGGTTGATTTGGCTCTGGGCCATCTGAATCACATGTATTTATAAAGCCCTTCTTACATCAGCAGATGTCATAAAGTGCTATACAGAAACCCAGCCTAAAACCCCAAACCGCAAGCAATGCAGGTGTAGAAGCACGGTGGCCAGGAAAAACTCCCTAGAAATGCAGGAACCTAGAGAGGAACCTTCTGGCTGTGCCGGGTGGAGAGGGGAGGCTAGTCTTCTTCTGGCTGTGCCGGGTGGAGATTAGAAACCTAGAGAGGAACCAGGCTCTGAGGGGAGGCTAGTCTTCTTCTGGCTGTGCCGGGTGGAGATTAGAAACCTAGAGAGGAACCAGGCTCTGAGGGGAGGCTAGTCTTCTTGTGCTGGCTGTGAGGGGAGGCTAGTCTTCTTCTGGCTGTGCCGGGTGGAGATTATAAGAATACATGGTCATTAAGACCAGATCGTTCTTCAAGATGTTCAAACGTTCATAGATGACCAGCAGGTTCAAATAATAATCACAGTGGTTGCTGAGGGTGTAGCAGGTCAGCAACTCAGGAGTAAATGTCAGTTGTCGGTGTGAATGGCGTCCGTTAACCCTTCCTCTTTCTCTCTCAGCTGTGGATCGACCAATCCAGTGTGAGCAGCCAGCCTGCCGCCCCAGAGAAGAGACAGACAGACTTCTTTACTGAGCATACTCAGGTAGGCCTGAGGGCTACTGTTCAAATCACACCAATCACACAAGTGTTTTGTGCTTCTGTGTTCATTCTGTGGGTGCAGTAGTGTTGGTTCTGTGTGTATATGCGTTGTGTTATTTGACATGACTGAATTGGTGTGTTTGCAGCCTTCAAACAGCTGGGATGTGACGCTCCTTCCCTGACAGAACACAATGGAACCCTCACTCCTCAACTATTGGAGGACACACCCAAAGCCCCCCACACCGCCAGCACTCGTGAGTCACACACACACACACACACACACACACACACACACACACACACACACACACACACACACACACACACACACACACACACACACACACACACACACACACACACACACACACACACACACACACACACACACAGTCCCCCCTCTCCTATCCTTTCGTCTGGAGCTTTCCCATATGTTTCTGAGGTTGAATTAGACAGTTGATCTGTGATTGTATGTGACAGTCTCAGAGCTGGAGGAAGGACCAAGCATTGAGGGACTGAGCACTGAGCAATCTCCCAAAGTCACTATGGGTAAGTCATCAGCCAACATCCTGTTCCTCCTCTGCCTCCTTTCACATGACAACAGCTCCTCCCCTCACCTCTCAATGATCTTTGCTGACCTTAAAAACAAGGAATAGGTGATGGTTACAGCCATTTACAGACCTCAACATCCACAGTAACCCCCCCCCGATATTCTGGCAAGGCTGCTCTTGTTGGCTCCTCCCAGAATTGGAGACCCCCCCTTAGATGTTTGGACCAGGCACCAAATTGTCCCGACCCCTCCCATACATAGCCCACCCTGTAATACAGTCACTGGAGGTTTTCCATATGACCGTGGAGCCCTCAGTAACACCTGTGTCTGCTTTGTCCGTAGAGGACTCCATGCGTTTGTCGTCAGATCAACCACAGCTACCCAAAGGTGATTGGAACGCCTTTTTAAAAGCTGCCGTTAGTCCATTGGCTGGCCAGATTTTCAGGAAGCATGGTTGGTTCTGTGCTTGACTGACACCTCACCTGATTGTGACACGCAAGCTTAAGCCCCTCCCTCCCAGCTCTGACTAAAATGTGCGACTGCCAAGGCTTTCTTCGTTCTTCCAGTCTTCTAACATTAATACAACAGTCAGACAACCCTATTCAACATGTAGCCTCGGTCACAGACCTAGCAGACTTACAGTGCCTTTCATTCAACATGTAGCCTCGGTCACAGACCCAGCAGACTTACAGTGCCTTTCATTCAACATGTAGCCTCGGTCACAGACCCAGCAGACTTACAGTGCCTTTCATTCAACATGTAGCCTCGGTCACAGACCCAGCAGACTTACAGTGCCTTTCATTCAACATGTAGCCTCGGTCACAGACCTAGCAGACTTACAGTGCCTTTCATTCAACATGTAGCCTCGGTCACAGACCCAGCAGACTTACAGTGCCTTTCATTCAACATGTAGCCTCGGTCACAGACCTAGCAGACTTACAGTGCCTTTCATTCAACATGTAGCCTCGGTCACAGACCTAGCAGACTTACAGTGCCTTTCATTCAACATGTAGCCTCGGTCACAGACCCAGCAGACTTACAGTGCCTTTCATTCAACATGTAGCCTCGGTCACAGACCCAGCAGACTTACAGTGCCTTTCATTCAACATGTAGCCTCGGTCACAGACCTAGCAGACTTACAGTGCCTTTCATTCAACATGTAGCCTCGGTCACAGACCCAGCAGACTTACAGTGCCTTTCATTCAACATGTAGCCTCGGTCACAGACCCAGCAGACTTACAGTGCCTTTCATTCAACATGTAGCCTCGGTCACAGACCCAGCAGACTTACAGTGCCTTTCATTCAACATGTAGCCTCGGTCACAGACCCAGCAGACTTACAGTGCCTTTCATTCAACATGTAGCCTCGGTCACAGACCTAGCAGACTTACAGTGCCTTTCATTCAACATGTAGCCTCGGTCACAGACCTAGCAGACTTAGTGTCTATCATAGGTTTTCATGATTTGGTGCTTATCATTTCAGTTCTACTTCGTATCAAAGTGTGAAAGTCCAATGGGGTGAATACTTATTATAGTAACTGTGTGTCCCGTAACTTTAGAGTAACGTAAACTAATGAAACCATTTCTGTCAGGTGTATGACAATGGTGCTGTCCTTCAGCTGCAGTGATAAAACCCTGCTGACTGTAGCACATGGCTTGTCTTCAAACGGCTCTGACTGGATAAGAGGACCGTTGGGATGCTATTTCTCATCTGACTGCGTTGACATGTTCTTCGTGTCGCGTCTGCTAAGGACACTGAATGTTTGCACCTTTTAACAAGAGGGGAAATGTACGGCGGTTTGTGCGTTCACATGTATGGGGGGGGGGGACACCTATGCATTTGTAGGGGTAAAACATTGGTGTGTGTGTGTGTGTAGAACTTGCATTCCTTTTTCAAAGTTATGCAGAGCGATTACAACTCGCGAGTCCCTGGTCTGTCGCTGTCCACCAGTGTTCTCATGATGAACTTTGTGTTACAGATGTGAAGCAATCCATCATTGGGAAAAAGAAGCCCAGCACTACTAAGAAAGGGGTAGGTTACACCCCCTTTAGCACTCAGACAGGGGGCTCTGCGTGAGGAGCAGGGTTCTGGCTGGTCACGTGATCTGATTAGGAAACACGTGGAGCACTAGATCTGGCATGTAGTTAGGGCTCGGTGTTGTTCCTGGATAAGTCACGTTGACCAGAAAAACAAATGTCCCAAATCAGAATCTCCAAACCTGGCTAATGAGAGTGTGTTGATCAAACCATGAATGTAATACTACCACTTGTCCACTGGGGGGGCAATCATTTCCTCCATCTGTCCCCAGCTGTGTGTAACCATCTCCTCTGTACTCCTCTCTCCCTCCAGCTGGGTGCTAAGAAGGGCCTGGGGGCCCAGAAGGTGAGCAGTAAGAGCTTCTCGGAGGTGGAGAAACAGGCCCAGGTAGCCGAGAAGCAGAGAGAGGAGCAAGCGGCTGATGCTAAGAAACAGGCAGAGGAGTCCATGTGAGTGAACCACAGTTTGACAGTCAGAGAGCATGGAAACACCTCCGCACCAGATTCTTCTTCCTGCAGAATATTAATATTTGCTGTCTTCTCATGGCCAGACTGTTCAGAGGTTGGATAAATAATGCAGCCTACTTCTGCGTACAGAAAATGAATGGAAGGGATCCTTTAGGACAGCAAGTAGTGACATCCGCTGGCTCAATAATCCTATTATCGTGTAACTGACAATTATGGACCATAACTGTGGAGAAAAAATATATAATTATTGTCTTAATACATTTTACACAGGGAGGGTAATGTTGGTCATCATTTTACGATGAGAACGACTTAGTCGGGAGGAGAATTTCCTAAAATTCCAAAATGGTTGCAAGTGAATGTAGAACAATTGGCAAATGTGTCTCTTTTTGCAGTGTGGCCTCCATGCGCCTGGCCTACAAGGAGCTGGAGATTGACAGGAAGATGGACAACAAGAAGATGCAGAACATGGAGGGTAAGAAGAGAGAGCAGGCTGAGAGACTGGGCATGGGCTTCGGCAACCGCAGGTAATCAAGTTATCAGTGTTCAAACCATGTTTTCAAAGAACAGTAATGTTTCATGTAATAAGTGTTCCTTGAGCACTACAAATAGCAAATGAGTGCTTCCTGTTTGCATGTGCTACTGTAGGCTATAGCATTCCTGCTTAAACGATACTTTGGGATTTTGGCAATGAGGCCCTTTTATCTACTTCCCCAGAGTCGGATGGACTCGTGGACACCATTTTTATAGTCCGTGTCAAGTTTGAAGGAAGTTAGAGAGTTTTGTGAGCCAATGCTAACTAGCGTTAGCGCATTGACTGGAAGTGTATGGGTATCTGAACACAGAGACATAAAAATGGTATCAAGGAGTTGATCTGACTCTGGGGTAGTAGATAAAGGAGCTGATCTGACTCTGGGCTAGTAGATAAAGGAGTTGATCTGACTCTGGGGTAGTAGATAAAGGAGTTGATCTGACTCTGGGGTAGTAGATAAAGGAGTTGATCTGACTCTGGGGTAGTAGATAAAGGAGTTGATCTGACTCTGGGGTAGTAGATAAAGGAGTTGATCTGACTCTGGGGTAGTAGATAAAGGAGTTGATCTGACTCTGGGGAAGTAGATAAAGGAGTTGATCTGACTCTGGGGTACTCTGGGGGTAGTAGATAAAGATAACTCTGGGGTAGTAGATAAAGGAGTTGATCTGACTCTGGGGTAGTAGATAAAGGAGTTGATCTGACTCTGGGGTAGAGTAGATAAAGGAGTTGATCTGACGACTCTGATAAAGGAGTTGGGTCTGGGGAGTAGATAAAGGAGTTGATCTGGGGAAGTAGATAAAGGAGTTGATCTGACGACTCTGGGGTAGTAGATAAAGGAGTTGATCTGACTCTGGGGTAGTAGATAAAGGAGTTGATCTGACTCTGGGGTAGTAGATAAAGGAGCTGATCTGACTCTGGGGTAGTAGATAAAGGAGTTGATCTGACGACTCTGGGGTAGATAAAGGAGCTGATCTGACTCTGGGGTAGTAGATAAAGGAGCTGATCTGACGACTCTGGGGATGTAGATAAAGGTCCTAATTGCCAAAAATCCCGAAGTATCCCTTTACGCTTTTGGTTGGTGTCCCACTCTTTGATGGGATGCCATGTTACAGGGTGTGGCTTTAATTATCTTCAGTGGTGTTAATGTGTTTACGGTGTCTGTGTGTGTGTAGATTGTGTTGCAGTACATTATTGTGTGCGGACATGACTTAAGTGAGTGTGTATTCTGCGTATTCCAGCACCATATCTCACTCAGTGATGTCAGAGATGCAGGTGATTGAGCAGGAGACGCCCTTGGGGGCCAAGTCCTCACCTCGCTCCAAACTGGACATGTTGGATGAACCGGGCTTCTCCTCCGGACCCCCTAAGTACGTCACACCCCAAACAGATCGGAATGTCTTCTCCTATGGAGTAGTAGTGGAAAAATGGGTTTCTGTCCAATTCCAAATGGACTTCCAACCCCAAGCTAGCTACCTCCCAGGCACGGGGGTTGTTGTATACAGCTGAAAGGATTGGATTGGTATTAACAATATGGTAATGGATCCAACTTGCCTTCAGATAGGCTTGATATACCTGTCTTCATCTTGCTAAGACACCCATCCAATCCTTTCATAATTATCTAAGAGTCTTGGGTCTATGGGTTAGGTGTAGAGCCTTGGGTCTGTGGGTTAGGGGTAAAGCCTTGGGTCTATGGGTTAGGGGTAGAGCCTTGGGTCTATGGGTTAGGGGTAGAGCCTTGGGTCTGTGGGTTAGGGGTAAAGCCTTGGGTCTATGGGTTAGGGGTAGAGCCTTGGGTCTGTGGGTTAGGGGTAGAGCCTTGGGTCTATGGGTTAGGGGTAGAGCCTTGGGTCTATGGGTTAGGGGTAGAGCCTTGGGTCTGTGGGTTAGGGGTGGAGCCTTGGGTCTGTGGGTTAGGGGTAGAGCCTTGGGTCTGTGGGTTAGGGGTAGAGCCTTGGGTCTGTGGGTTAGGGGTAGAGCCTTGGGTCTGTGGGTTAGGGGTGGAGCCTTGGGTCTGTGGGTTAGGGGTGGAGCCTTGGGTCTATGGGTTAGGGGTAGAGCCTTGGGTCTATGGGTTAGGGGTAGAGCCTTGGGTCTATGGGTTAGGGGTAGAGCCTTGGGTCTGTGGGTTAGGGGTAGAGCCTTGGGTCTGTGGGTTAGGGGTAGAGCCTTGGGTCTGTGGGTTAGGGGTAGAGCCTTGGGTCTGTGGGTTAGGGGTAGAGCCTTGGGTCTGTGGGTTAGGGGTAGAGCCTTGGGTCTGTGGGTTAGGGGTAGAGCCTTGGGTCTGTGGGTTAGGGGTAGAGCCTTGGGTCTGTGTAATATATCCCTTCATCTACCTCTGTTTCCTCAGGTCTAATCCATTATGAATGTGTCCTTGTGTATCCCTACCTGACCAACAACATTGGATCTATCCCTACCTGACCAACAACATTGGATCTATCCCTACCTGACCAACAACATTGGATCTATCCCTGCCTCTGTGTGTGTTTTGTTGGGACAGGTACAAGGACAACCCGTTTACGGCGGGCGACGGCTTCGGCTCGCGGTGGGACTCTGATGGGGGAGTGGCCTCCTTCACCTCCTCCTGGGCCCTGGAGAATGAGGAGCCTAAAGAGGAGGTGACAATCTCCAGCATCCAGCCTATCGGAGAACGGCCCAGTCGGCGGAAGGCGGAGACGGCGGCACCCGTGTCCGAGTCGAGCGAGGCCCGGCAGAAGTTTTCCAACGCCAAGGCCATCTCTTCCGACATGTTCTTTGGCCGCGAGAGCTATGCCGAGGTAAAGTTACACCACTGTATTACCAACAAATACCAAGCCACCTGTCAACTGAACGGAAACTTAAAAAGCAAAGCGTGCCGCATTTAAATTAGCTGGCTATTAAAGCCAGACAGCTAACGTTAGCAAGCTGACATTACAACATCAGATGAGCTAACATTAGTAACCTAACCAATTCGCTATAGTATTTCTTCAGGCTAGGGTCATTTTTTCTCAATTCCCGCCTGACTGATGTGCCCAAAGTAAACTGCCTGTTACTTAGGCCCTGAAGCCAGGATATGCATATAATTGGTACCATTGGAAAGAAAACACTTTGAAGTTTGTATAAATGTTAAAATAATGTATGAGACTATAACACAATAGACATGGTAGGAGAAAATCCAAAGACAAACCAACCAGATTTTTTTTTTTTTTAAGAGCCCGTGCTGTTACAATGGAAAGTATAGGGGCATACTCAATTCCAGCTCCCATATTGCAATTCTTGTGGCTTCCACTGGGTGTCGGTCGTCTTTGTTCAAGGTTTCAGGCTTGTTTCTTCCAAAACGAGTAAGAATATTGAGTTTTACTACAGGGACACAGACTTGGACATTCGTGTATGCGCGCGCGATGAAAAGGACACGCACTTGCAAATATCGTTTTCCTATTGAACATACTTCCTTCTGTATGAAATATTATTAGTTTAATTACATTTTAGGGAATCTGAGGATTAAATATAAACGTATTTTGACTTGTTGAAACAAAGTTTAGGGGTATATTTTCAGATTCCTGTCCTGCATGTTGAACGAGTGGATTACTCAAATCGATGGCGCCAACTAAACAGACCTTTTGGGATATAAAAAAGGATTTTTATCTAAAAAAAACTACATCGCATGTTATAGCTGGGACCCTTTGGATGACAAATCAGAGGAAAATGTTCAAAAAGTAAGTGAATATTTTAATCGCTATTTGTGAATTTATGAAACCTGTGCCGGTGTGGGGTGCCGTCCTCAAACAATCACATGGCATGCGTTCGCTGTAAAGCCTACTGTAAATCGGACAGTGCAGTTAGTTTAACAAGAATTTAAGCTTTCAACCGATATAAGACATTTGTATGTACCGAAATGTTTAATATCCATTTTTATGATTATTTATTTGAATTGCGCGCCCTCCAGTTTCACCGGAAGTTGTGCCATTCCTCAAGTTATAACACTTTAGTTGCTTACTGGACTCTGGCAATCTGTGTGAAATGTTGATTAGTTAACTAGCTAACAAACTAACTGCTAATGTTTTCCCTCTACAATGTGTGGTTCATTTTCAGAACGAGAGAATTAGGTGAAAATGAGGCGTTGCTTGTTAAACAAGTGTATTCGGGGATGAAGTGTAGCTGGAGCTGGGCCTGGCTTAAGCTGGATGCCACTATAGAGGTGAAAGGAACACCCCCCCCCCCCTCCCTCTCACTTTTTCAATACAGTGAATATAAAGGGGCAGGCCAGGTGTTCTCTCTGCCTGAAAGAGATCAATTATGCCAACAAAGGGTCTCATGCTCTGCTGGAACATTGTAGAACAGATATCCACAGGCAGATAGTGTACAATGCAGTAATGTGTACCCACAGATATGGCTTTGAACTTGACAGTGACACTTGTGTGTGAATGAGGGGGAATTATTACATTTTTTACTCAGTGAATGTTAGTTTTGCACACATGTAGCCTTGTGCACTTGATTGATTTCTACTATTGTGGCCACTATAATATAGCAAAAATATAATGCCTGTTTGTTTCATTCTATTTCTACTTTTAAGATTAGATGGTGTTGTTGGTGTTGTCGTGTCTTTGGCATCATTAACACTGAAGACCTATTTATCAAATAACTCTCTGTAATTATTATTATGCGATTAAACTGATTAGTCATGTAACTGTAATTAACTAGGAAGTCGGGTCACCATGGAAAATATTCAGATTACAAAGTTATAATTTTCCTAATATAACTTTTCAGATATTTTCATATCTGATCAATAGTCTTCTGATTAATGAATTCTTCTTTACCTCACGTTAGTCTCATTCCAAATTGTTGGTTATCTGCATAAACCCAGTCTTCACTATGAGTCATCCATACATCAATTGTCTTAAAATAATTTATTTACTAAGTAATTCACAGAAATGCATAAACAAACAGTAGATAGTTACAAGGAAATGATAGTGGAGTTTCCCTAGTGGGATAAACCGGTATCGCGGTTTGGTGTACAAAAGGGAAGTGGGGGTCAACTGACAAGACACTACAAAGTTGATAATTATAACAATTGAAATGCTAATCCTTTGCACATGAACGCTCACTCATTCGGGAATAATTGCAATCAATATATATATTTACGCTCAGTGTGTCGTCAGGATCTCTGTTGAAAAGTTTGTTTCTGTTGGAGTCTGTCCGCTCTTTATCGTGGTTAGAATAGATAGTTCAGAGTGACATTCATTCATGTCTTTGTAGAATAGATGTTTCAGCGGTTGTCGGTATTCGCGTTCAATGATACCGAATTTCTAGCTGCAGACTAGTAATTAATATCCAAGACTTGTTCTTATTCTGTCGGTATCGATAGTCTAAGAGTTTAACAACATGGTATGGTTAAAAGATTCAGCAGTCTGGTCTCAAACCTTGGCCCTCTCGTTATCGAGGTGAGCTGGTCTGCAACCTTGGCCCTCTCGTTATCGAGGTGAGCTGGTCTGCAACCTTTGTCCTCTCGTTATCGAGGTGAGCTGGTCTGCAACCTTTGTCTTCTCGTTATCGAGGTGAGCTGGTCTGCAACCTTGGCCCTCTCGTTATCGAGGTGAGCTGGTCTGCAACCTTGGCCCTCTCGTTATCGAGGTGAGCTGGTCTGCAACCTTTTTCCTCTTGTTATCGAGGTGAGCTGGTCTGCAACCTTTTTCCTCTTGTTATCGAGGTGAGCTGGTCTGCAACCTTTTTCCTCTCGTTATCGAGGTGAGCTGGTCTGCAACCTTTTTCCTCTCGTTATCGAGGTGAGCTGGTCTGCAACCTTGGCCCTCTCGTTCTCGAGGTGAGCTGGTCTGCCAACCTTTGTCCTCTCGTTATCGAGGTGAGCTGGTCTGCCAACCTTTGTCCTCTCGTTATCGAGGTGAGCTGGTCTGCAACCTTTGTCCTCTCGTTATCGAGGTGAGCTGGTCTGCAACCTTGGCCCTCTCGTTATCGAGGTGAGCTGGTCTGCAACCTTTGTCCTCTCGTTATCGAGGTGAGCTGGTCTGCAACCTTTGTCCTCTCGTTATCGAGGTGAGCTGGTCTGCAACCATGGCCCTCTCGTTATCGAGGTGAGCTGGTCTGCAACCTTTGTCCTCTCGTAATTGAGAGAAACATGGTCCGTTGAGAAATTCTCACGGTGGGGGTTTTATTCGGAAGAGCAGAAAAAGGCTGTCTCATGACGCCAAGTAGTAATTTGCATACCGCCCAAACAGATCCACAGATGATGCGATCTCCATTGCACTCCACACTGCCCTTTCCCACCTGGACAAAAGGAACACCTATGTGAGAATGCTATTCATTGAGTACAGCTCAGCGTTCAACACCATTGTACCCTCAAGGCTCATTATTAAGCTAAGGAACCTGGGACTAAACACCTCCCTTTGCAACTGGATCCTGGACTTCCTGACGGGCTGTCCCCGGGTGGTGAGGGTCGGTAGCAACACATCTGCCACGCTGATCCTCAACACTGGAGCTCCCCAGGGGTGCGTGCTCAGTCCCCTCCTGTACTCCCTGTTCATCCATGACTGCATGGCCAGGCACGACTCCAACACCATCATTAAGTTTGCTGACAACACAACAGTGGTAGGCCTGATCACCGACAACGATGAGAAAGCCTTTAGGGAGGAGGTCAGAGACCTGGTCGGATGGTGCCAGAATAACAACCTATCCCTCAACGTAACCAAGACCAAGGAAATGATTGTGGACTACAGGAAAAGGAGCACCTAGCACTTTCCCATTCTCATCGACGGGGCTGTAGTGGAGCAGGTTGAGAGCTTCAAATTCCTTGGTGTCCACATCAACAACAAACTAGAATGTTCCAAACACACTAAGACAGTCGTGAAGAGGGCACGACAAAGCCTATTCCCCCTCAGGAAACTAAAAAGATTTGGCATGGGTCCTGAGATCCTCAAAAGGTTCCACAGCTGCAACATCTGACTGGTTGCATCACTGCCTGATACAGCATTTGCTTGGCCTCCTGCAAGGCACTTCAGAGGGTAGTGCTTACGGCCCAGTACATCACTGGGGCAGAGCTGCCTGCCGTCCAGGACCTCTACACCAGGCAGTGTCAGAGGAAGGCCCTGAAAATTGTCAGACTCCAGCCACCCCAGTCATAGACTTCTCTCTACTACCGTATGGCAAGCGGTACCGGAGTGCCAAGTCTAGGACAAAAAGGCTTCTCAACAGTTTTTACCCCCAAGCCATAAGACTCCTGAACAGGTGTTGACTAGTCTCATGAGATGGTGTTGTCTAGCTAATGTAGGGCTGTCCCTGTAAAATCAATTTAAATATTGGTTGACCGAGAGTATTCTGTTCTTTCTTTCTTTCCATTTTTTAAAAATGTGGATCAGGAAACCAGTCAGTATCTGGTGTGACCATTTGCCTCATGTAGCGTGACACCTCACCTTCACATAGAGTTGATCAGGCTGTTGATTGTGGCCTGTGGGATATTGTCCCACTTCTCTTCAATGGTTGTCAAAGTTGCTGGATATTGGCTGGGAACTGGAACACGCTGTCGTACACGTCGATCCATAGCATCCCGCACATGCTCAATGGGCAACATGGAATAAGTGGGAAATTTTCAGCTTCCAGGAATTGTGTACAGATCCTTGCGACATGGGGCCGAGGTGATGGCGGTGGATGAATGGCACAACACCAATATGCTGGGTCTCATCACGGTGTCTCTGTGCAGTCAAATTGCCTTCGATAAAATGCAATTGTGTTCGTTGTCCGTAGCTTATGCCTGCCCATACCACCCCACCCCCTCATACCATCCTCCCACTACGTGTGGGGCACTCTGTCAACGTTGAGAACATCAGTAAACCGCTCGCCCACAAGACACCAAATATGTGGTTTGTGGTTGTGAGGCAGGATGGACGTACTGACAAATTCTCTAAAACGATGTTGGAGGTGGCTTATGGTAGAGAAATGAACATTAAAATATCTGGCAACAGCTCTGGTGGACTTTCCTGCAGCGAGTATGCCAAATGGGGCGGCAGCATAGCCTAGTGGTTAGAGCGTTGGACTAGTAACCGGACTAGTAACCGGAAGGTTGTGAGTTCAAACCCCCGAGCTGACAAGGTACAAATCTGTCGTTCTGCCCCTGAACAGGCAGTTTCACTGTTCCCAGGCCGTCATTGAAAATAAGAATATGTTCTTAACTGACTTGCCTGGTTAAAAAAAAAGATTTAAAAAAAAAAATTGCACGCTCCCTCATCTTGAGACATCTGTGGCATTGTGTTGAGTGACAAAACTGCACATTTTAGAGTGGCCTTAATTGTCCCTAGCACAAGGTGCACCTGCGTAATGAATCATGCTGTTTAATCAGCTTCTTGATATGCCACACCTGTCAGGTGGATGGATTATCTTGGCGAAGGAGAAATGCTCACTAACAGGGATGTAAAACAAATTTGTGCACAAAATTTGAGAGAAGTAAGGTTGCGTATGAAACATTTCTGGGGCCTTTTTTTGTCCAGTGTAATACCAGAGGCTCATCTAATGAAACACATTCTAAATCCTTTGTTAAAACATAGCAAAGATTTTTTTATTGCCTAATTTGTGAAATTGCTGTATCCGGCATTTTGTGACTAGACAATTTAGGCAAGGGCTGTTTCCTCGTCTCCTCACTCCACTGGGCTGTTTCCTCGTCTCCTCACTCCACTGGGCTGTTTCCTCGTCTCCTCACTCCACTGGGCTGTTTCCTCGTCTCCTCACTCCACTGGGCTGTTTCCTCGTCTCCTCACTCCACTGGGCTGTTTCCTCGTCTCCTCACTCCACTGGGCTGTTTCCTCGTCTCCTCACTCCACTGGGCTGTTTCCTCGTCTCCTCACCCCACTGTTTTCTCCGCCACATTGTTCTCAACACCAATATGCTGGTTAACTCCGCTATTATCCACATAGCAACATGGTCCAGGAAAGGCACCAATTCAACAGTGCACTGATGTTTCAGAACCGCGGACAGCAACTGCTATCCAAGCGCATTTGTTATAAAATAATATTTTTATTAGTGTTGCACCATTGTTCTTATGTAATGTAACCATATAGAATTTCAGTAGCACATCTTAGTGATGGACTGTTCCATCCCCCACGGCCTCCACAATGGATCAGTCCAATCAGACATGTCTTAGTGATGGACTGTTCCATCCCCCACGGCCTCCACAATGGATCAGTCCAATCAGACATGTCTTAGTGATGGACTGTTCCATCCCCCACGGCCTCCACAATGGATCAGTCCAATCATCCAGGTGTCTTGTGCACAATTGTAAAATATATATAATATTGCGACTGACTGCTCAACTAAAGAAATATTGGTCGACCAGCAGCATATTGACCAAACAATCGACCAGTCTAAATGGGATCAACCCTAAACTAATGAGATTGTGTCGTTGGTGTTGACTAGTCAAGCGAATGAGATGGTATTGTTCTGTCATTCCCCAGTATGAGGCCAAGACACGTCTGGAGGGCCTGTCTGGCAACACGTCCATCAGCTCTGCTGACCTGTTTGGGGACGGGAGTGACCGTGACACAGGTAAGGGTTAATGTTGTGTGTGTGTTTGTGATCTGTCTCTGTCTCTGTAGGGGCAGCAAGTTGAGGGTGTGTTTGAGTATTTGTTAATGTTTGTTTGTGATAAAATCATTTATATGTTTATAGATAATGATTAAATATTTCTACCCTGAAACTTAACCATTTGGGATTATAGTTTATGTAGCATGGATAAGGAATCATTAAATTATTAAACATAAGTCCAACTAGGTTGGACTGGGAGGGAGAGAAATGTGTGTGCCTAAGAAAATACAGAGAACAATTAAACTGTGTTTGAACAGACCTGGCTAGAACTCTGAGGAACTTATGAGGACAGGGAGTACTTCTCAAGGTCTCACTAACCTCGGGGGAATGGAACTGTCGGCTGGGTAGTGATACACAGTGGTGAGAACTATGGAGAAGGATAAAACTCACCTACTGTTTGTGTGGAAGTATGTGTGTAGGATACCTACTGTGTGTATGTATGTGTGTAGGATATCTACTGTTTGTGTGTATGTATGACCGTAGGATATCTACTGTTTGTGTGTATGTATGACCGTAGGATATCTACTGTTTGTGTGTAGGATATCTACTGTTTGTGTGTATGTATGTGTGTAGGATATCTACTGTTTGTGTGTATGTATGTGTGTAGGATATCTACTGTTTGTGTGTATGTATGTGTGTAGGATATCTACTGTTTGTGTGTATGTATGTGTGTAGGATATCTACTGTTTGTGTGTATGTATGTGTGTAGGATATCTACTGTTTGTGTGTATGTATGTGTGTAGGATATCTACTGTTTGTGTGTATGTATGTGTGTAGGATACCTACTGTTTGTGTGTATGTATGACCGTAGGATATCTACTGTTTGTGTGTATGTATGTGTGTAGGATATCTACTGTTTGTGTGTATGTATGTGTGTAGGATATCTACTGTTTGTGTGTATGTATGACCGTAGGATATCTGTTTGTGTGTATGTACTGTTTGTGTGTATGTATGTGTGTAGGATATCTACTGTTTGTGTGTATGTATGTGTAGGATATCTACTGTTTGTGTGTATGTATGTGTGTAGGATACCTACTGTTTGTGTGTGTGTATGTGTGTATATCTACTGTTTGTGTGTGTGTAGGAGGATACCTACTGTTTGTGTGTGTGTATGTATGTGTGTAGGATATCTACTGTTTGTGTGTATGTATGACCGTAGGATATCTACTGTTTGTGTGTATGTATGACCGTAGGATATCTACTGTTTGTGTGTATGTATGACCGTAGGATATCTACTGTTTGTGTGTATGTATGTGTGTAGGATATCTACTGTTTGTGTGTATGTATGTGTGTAGGATATCTACTGTTTGTGTGAAAGTATGTGGATATCTACTGTTTGTGTGTATGTATGACCGTAGGATATCTACTGTTTGTGTGTATGTAAGAGCAAGTGTGTATGTATGACGTATATAAAATGGATGTTTTTGTATAATGGACTGGAGAATGTTCCCGTGAATAAACCATTTGTTTATTGTTAGCTGGGACTCCTTTCTGTTTCATTCAACCAGAATCTTACAAACTCTGGGTTGCAGACTGAGTAGATTAATTGAAGTTTATGAATATTGATAACAAAATTCTCATACCAGTTTGATCTCTGTCTCTGTAGGGGCAGCAGGTTATGAGAGTGTGCTGCCGACGGGGAACCAGACATTGCTCAGTTCAAACAGGGGTGAAGACTGTATAATGGACTGGACAAGATGGCCGTGCTGGTTTATTGTTAGCTGGGACTCAATTTCATGAACACCATACAGGTGACAGGACCAGAGACACCTCAACACAATACAATTACACATACAGAGAAACTCTACAGGACCAGAGACAGGACCAGAGACACCACAACACAATACAATTACACATACAGAGAAACTCTACAGGACCAGAGACACCACTACAATTACAGGAAACCACCAGAGACACCTCAACACAATACATACACAGAGAAACTCTACAGGACCAGAGACACCTCAACACAATACAATTACACATACAGAAACTCTACAGGACCAGAGACACCAAACACAATACAATTACACATACAGAGAAACTCTACAGGACCAGAGACACCTCAACACAATACAATTACACATACAGAGAAACTCTACAGGACCAGAGACACCTCAACACAATACAATTACACATACAGAGAAACTCTACAGGACCAGAGACACCTCAGAGAAACTCTACAGGACCAGAGACACCTCAACACAATACAATTACACATACAGAGAAACTCTACAGGACCAGAGACACCTCAACACAATACAATTACACATACAGAGAAACTCTACAGGACCAGAGACACCACAACACAATACAATTAAGAAACTCTACAGGACCAGAGACACCTACAATTACACATACAGAGAAACTCTACAGGACCAGAGACACCTCAACACAATACAATTACACATACAGAGAAACTCTACAGGACCAGAGACACCTCAACACAATACAATTACACATACAGAGAAACTCTACAGGACCAGAGACACCTCAACACAATACAATTACACATACAGAGAAACTCTACAGGACCAGAGACACCTCAACACAATACAATTACACATACAGAGAAACTCTACAGGACCAGAGACACCTCAACACAATACAATTACACATACAGAGAAACTCTAACAGGACCAGAGACACCTCAACACAATACAATTACACATACAGAGAAACTCTACAGGACCAGAGACACCTCAACACAATACAATTACACATACAGAGAAACTCTACAGGACCAGAGACACCTCAACACAATACAATTACACATACAGAGAAACTCTACAGGACCAGAGACACCTCAACACAATACAATTACACATACAGAGAAACTCTACAGGACCAGAGACACCTCAACACAATACAATTACACATACAGAGAAACTCTACAGGACCAGAGACACCTCAACACAATACAATTACACATACAGAGAAACTCTACAGGACCAGAGACACCTCAACACAATACAATTACACATACAGAGAAACTCTACAGGACCAGAGACACCTCAACACAATACAATTACACATACAGAGAAACTCTACAGGACCAGAGACACCTCAACACAATACAATTACACATACAGAGAAACTCTACAGGACCAGAGACACCTCAACACAATACAATTACACATACAGAGAAACTCTACAGGACCAGAGACACCTCAACACAATACAATTACACATACAGAGAAACTCTACAGGACCAGAGACACCTCAACACAATACAATTACACATCCAGAGAAACTCTATTGTCCAGTCTAGTAGGACACACAACTGAAAAGGGAAATTGATCATTTGTATTGAACAAGTCCAGGTGGTCTCCCCCTGTTTGTCCGTTTTCTTCAGGTTGGTTCTCTAGTATTGGTAGGAAAACATCACTAGATGGATCTTCGTGTGCTGACCCAGCTTCTTGTGTTTGTGTTAGGATCGCTATGGCGCCTACTGAAGAGACCAGGACGACCAACACCCAGCTACAGGGGAGAGGGAGCCACGACGTCATACTGACAGAGAGTGGAGGGGAGGGGAGGGGGAGCAGAGCACATCACTACTGACTGGTATCTGTAGTGAGAGAAGGGAAGAGAGATTGCATGAATGGAGGGAGACCCTACACCCTGTCTGTCCATCCACCTTTTAGAGTGAGACAGAGTTTTATTTTCAGTGAAGAAAGCTCTGGAAGGTGTAAAGTATTTTTTTTTCTGTTCTAACTAGTCTTGTTTTCTATACTGTTTTGGTCTCTGATTTCAAACACATATGAATGATATAAAGTATTCTCTAAGAATGATATGATAACCAATCCTCTGTCTGTTGAACTATGCTTTTTGACATTGTGTTTTTACCGTGTGTTTTCAACCGTCTCTCGCTATTTTAACAGACAGAGCCGTTTAACCATTCAGCATTAACATCATCAAAGGGAAGCAGTTGTCCAGTACGGTTGATTTATCTCTTCATTTTAGTTACCGTGACAACGGATGACATTCTCTGGTCTGAATGGAGTTGAGTTAATCACACAAAGTTCCATTGTAAGAATGTTTTAACTGAACTCCGCACAGCATGAATCAAAACACAACACCTCCACTCGCTGACTGAGTGACGCAATCTTCCAAGGTCAGGAGATGGACGGGGAACGGAGGGGGGGTTATATTTTAGAAACGTAATGACCTAGCCCATCTTGCAGTGCAATATGAGTTCTTCACCAGGGTCTGAAAGGTTTTCAGTCGGGTCAGAAGAAAGGTTGGCTTTCAGCCTTTTTCAATAGAAAGAGTTCGGTGTGTGTGTTTCTTAGGAATGATCGGGTGCTTTGACTGAATGGTCGATGCTGGTAAGAATGTGGATGGTGGTCTCCTTCAGTCCATGCTTATCCAGTCACTGGGTTTACAGAATCACACCACACAAACTTTGGGAAGCCATATTAACCTCTAATGTTGAGAAACACACTTGTATAGAATACATGAAGACCTGGATCTGAGTTCACACGGTCTTTTGTTTCTACCCTAAGATAAGTTACTTAGACATGGGAGGGAATGCAACTCAGCTGTGTTTCTGCATAATGCTCTTTTCTATTGAGTTTCTGTTCTAAATGAGTTTGATCCCTCATTCTGTACTAAATGGGAGTTTGATCCCTCATTCTGTTCTAAATGGGAGTTTGATCCCTCATTCTGTTCTAAATGGGAGTTTGATCCCTCATTCTGTTCTAAATGGGAGTTTGATCCCTCATTCTGTACTAAATGGGAGTTTGATCCCTCATTCTGTACTAAATGGGAGTTTGATCCCTCATTCTGTACTAAATGGGAGTTTGATCCCTCATTCTGTTCTAAATGGGAGTTTGATCCCTCATTCTGTACTAAATGGGAGTTTGATCCCTCATTCTGTACTAAATGGGAGTTTGATCCCTCATTCTGTACCGTCTTGTTGAATGGCAGGAGCAATGACTAATGGAAGACGTGCTCATCAGACTGTTGTGAAACCTGTGACTGGACAGAGCCTGGCTGTCACTCGGTCCCTCGTCGTTTGATGTTTATTTCTGGTGACCTGCCTATGAAAATGAGAGACCGGGTAAGAGGAGCCGACCACCGCTGGTCAAATGGAACCCGGGGGGGGGGGTAAATTCACTGAGGTGTAACGCCAAGAACAGGGCCACCTCAGTACTATTTGAGACGGTCCGGTCACGAATGCCTTACGTGGCAAAGAAAATATATGAATGGATGTCACAGGTAGAAATGCTATATAATACATATAGAGGTGACGTGATTACCTCTTGTTCCTGACTGGTGTGTGTTCTACACAATACATTTCTATCTGATATCTCATCACGAACAGACAAGGGTGTCTGGTATCACAGAGCCTGGAAGGTGGAATTGCATTATAACGGTGTTCCAGGCTGTCTCTCTTGCAGTTGCGCTGTGTATCTCAGAAGATTGATATATAGATTGACAATTGTTCTGCAACTACAAAAATAGATGACCTTGAATGTCACCATTGGCAGTAGTAGCGGGGGTTGATCTAGCACCTTCCATAGCTCTAGATATGCACTTGGTTCATTACAGAGTTGAGGCTCTCGTTCCCGGGCTGCATCGCAGCAGTAATGGACTGGAGAAGGTTACTCCCTCGTGGACAGTCCCCTTAGTTTGATATACACCACAGGAGGTTGGTGGCACCTTAATCGGGGAGGACAGGCTCGTGACTGGAGCGGCATGAAACACATGGTTTCCATGGTTTCCAGGTGGTTGATGCCATTCCATTCGCTCCGACCATTATGAGCCGTCCTCTCAGCAGCCTCCACTGATGGACATGTTAGATGGTTGTCTGTTGACGGGGAAAGGATTCTCAAAAGGCAGCTCCTGCTTCTCTAACAGCCGTGTGTTAGTTGGGGTCAGTGTTTTTACGGTAAGCCCCAAACTTGATCCTGGGGCCCCGTTTTGGTTTTTGCCCTAACGCTACACAGCTGATTTAAAAATATTCAAAGCTTGACGAGTGTTTTTATCAGCTGTGTAGTGCAAGGGCAGGACTGAGTTTGGGTGTGAGTGTGTTCACCCATGGCTGTCACCATGGGGATGGGTTTGAGTGTGTTCACCCGTGACTGTCACCACGGGGATGGGTTTGAGTGTGTTCACCCATGGCTGTCACCACGGGGATGGGTTTGAGTGTGTTCACCCATGGCTGTCACCACGGGGATTGGTTTGAGTGTGTTCACCCATGACTGTCACCACGGGGATGGGTTTGAGTGTGTTCACCCATGACTGTCACCACGGGGATGGGTTTGAGTGTTCACCCATGACTGTCACCACGGGGATGGGTTTGAGTGTGTTCACCCGTGACTGTCACCACGGGGATGGGTTTGAGTGTGTTCACCCGTGACTGTCACCACGGGGATGGGTTTGAGTGTGTTCACCCGTGACTGTCACCACGGGGATGGGTTTGAGTGTGTTCACCCGTGACTGTCACCACGGGGATGGGTTTGAGTGTTCACCCATGACTGTCACCACGGGGATGGGTTTGAGTGTTCACCCATGACTGTCACCACGGGGATGGGTTTGAGTGTTCACCCATGACTGTCACCACGGGGATGGGTTTGAGTGTGTTCACCCATGACTGTCACCACGGGGATGGGTTTGAGTGTGTGGCCTGGTCTGTCCCCCTGGATGTCCCACTAGTGATGAAGAATGGCTATCCCAATGTCCCATCAAAACAAGTTATTTATTGTAGGCTACAAAAATAGTTAGATTTGTGTCAATAAAGATTGAAATCCATCACTGTGGTTGCTGACTTAAGTTCATGGGCTGTGTTTACAAATGCTGCCCAATTCTTATCTTTTGCAGAGCTGATCTCATTGGTCAAAAACAAATCAGATTTGTACTGTGTGTGTAAACGCAGCCGTAGTAGCACATTACATAACAGCAAATGAATGGTAGTTATGAAAACCTACCTAAGATAAACACAATGACATGATTATTATTCTGACGATTTATTGAACACATTTGTAGGATTCATTAAAAAAAAAAAAAATCGCACAATTTCAAATAAGTAAATTAGACTTTTCCTTTTTCCTCTGGTAAGTGAACTTTTGAAAGGCACTCGGAGCCACAACATTCTACTTCCCCCAATCATCTTAAACAAAAAAAATAATCACACAGGGAATACTACCTGGTTTCAATGTATTTCCAGATGGTTGTTCTCAAGTACTCTGGATAAACTACAAAAATCGATTCTTAATTCTCAACCCCAATTAAGTAACAATTAGATGGGATGGCAGGTCGTCAAGTGGTTAGAGCGATGGGCCAGTAACCAGCAGGTCGTCTAGTGGTTAGAGAGTTGGGCCAGTAACCAGCAGGTTGTCTAGTGGTTAGAGCGTTGGGCCAGTAACCAGCAGGTCGTCTAGTGGTTAGAGCGTTGGGCTAGTAACCAGCAGGTAGTCTAGTGGTTAGAGCGTTGGGCCAGTAACCAGCAGGTCGTCTAGTGGTTAGAGCGTTGGGCCAGTAACCAGCAGGTCGTCAAGTGGTTAGAGCGTTGGGCCAGTAACCAGCAGGTAGTCTAGTGGTTAGAGCGTTGGGCTAGTAACCAGCAGGTAGTCTAGTGGTTAGAGCGTTGGGCTAGTAACCAGCAGGTAGTCTAGTGGTTAGAGCGTTGGGCTAGTAACCAGCAGGTAGTCTAGTGGTTAGAGCGTTGGGCCAGTAACCAGCAGGTCGTCAAGTGGTTAGAGCGTTGGGCTAGTAACCAGCAGGTAGCCTAGTGGTTGGAGCGTTGGGCTAGTAACCAGCAGGTAGCCTAGTGGTTGGAGCGTTGGGCCAGTAAGGTTGCTGGATCTAATCCCCGAGCTGACACGGTAAAAATCTGTTCTGCCCCTGAACAAGGCAGTTAACCCACTGTTCCTAGGCCGTCATTGTAAATAAGAATTTGTTCTTAACCGACTTGCCTAGTTTTTTAAAAAGTACATATATTAGGAACACAATTAGGTAGTTCATATCAATAATTTAGAATACAGCATATTTAATATACAAATGTTGGATTTCTTATCATGGTCACATACATTGGCACAGTGGGAAGAAAAACAAATGAACAATCTGACAAACAGAAGGGCCCAATTCTCTCCTTCCTCCAATTAACTAGTTGAAAGGAAGTGACTAGCATACGAAATATGGTGGAAACTCCCACGAGCCCATGCCAAATGCCAATCTAGATTTGTGGGAAGGAGTGAACAAGTGCACACTTTGGGAGAAAGGAGATATTAGGACAGCCCCATAGAGAGAACGTCAACCAGCCTCAAAGTCATTCGCTGTAATGCTGTAGGACCAACAGCACAGAACCCATCAGGGCTGGCTGTAGTGGGTTGTTTAACTGGAGACATTTAGGAGGGATTGTTCCCAGTGACAGACAGCAAAACTGACTGGCAAGATGGTGATCATCCCCAGCGGTGCCAAAGATATCTCATACCACTCAGTCAATAACACCGCTGGGTAATGTAGTTTACAAAAGGAGAACTAAATCACACAATCGGCATCAATTCATCAAGATCAGTCTGATGGTAGATATGACTGAAATCACTCAAATTATAAAAAATAAAGAACAAGGTGGGAATGCAAAAGGCAAGGATCCGTAAGGTACTCTGGCATGCCCTAGCAACAGAACGGAAGGATCCGTAAGGTACTCTGGCATGCCCTAGCAACAGAACGGAAGGATCCGTAAGGTACTCTGGCATGCCCTAGCAACAGAACGGAAGGATCCGTAGCATGCCCTAGCAACAGGAAGGATCCGTAAGGTACTCTGGCATGCCCTAGCAACAGAACAGAAGGATCCGAAGGATGCCCTAGCAACAGAACAGAAGGATCAGAGCAACAGAACAGAAGGATCCGTAAGGTACTCTGGCATGCCCTAGCAACAGAACAGAAGGATCCGTACCAACAGAACAGAAGGATAGCAACAGAACAGAACAGATCCGTAAGGTACTCTGGAACATGCCCATGCCCTAGCAACAGAACAGAAGGATCCGTAAGGTACTCTGGCATGCCCTAGCAACAGAACAGAAGGATCCGTAAGGTACTCTGGCATGCCCTAGCAACAGAACAGAAGGATCCGTAAGGTACTCTGGCATGCCCTAGCAACAGAACAGAAGGATCTGGCATGCCCTAGCAACAGAACAGAAGGATCCGTAAGGTACTCTGGCATGCCCTAGCAACAGAACAGAAGGATCCGTAAGAACAGAAGGATACTCTGGCATGCCCTAGCAACAGAACAGAAGGATCCGTAAGGTACTCTGGCATGCCCTAGCAACAGAACAGAAGGATCCATGCCCTAGCAACAGAACAGAAGGATCCGTAAGGTACTCTGGCATGCCCTAGCAACAGAACAGAAGGATCCGTAAGGTACTCTGGCATGCCCTAGCAACAGAACAGAAGGATCCGTAAGGTACTCTGGCATGCCCTAGCAACAGAACAGAAGGATCCGTAAGGTACTCTGGCATGCCCTAGCAACAGAACAGAAGGATCATGCCCTAGCAACAGAACAGAAGGATCCGTAAGGTACTCTGGCATGCCCTAGCAACAGAACAGAAGGATCCGTAAGGTACTCTGGCATGCCCTAGCAACAGAACAGAAGGATCCGTAAGGTACTCTGGCATGCCCAACAGAACAGAAGGATCCGTAGCATGCCCTAGCAACAGAACAGAAGGATCCGTAAGGTACTCTGGCATGCCCTAGCAACAGAACAGAAGGATCCGTAAGGTACTCTGGCATGCCCTAGCAACAGAACAGAAGGATCCGTAAGCCATGCCCTAGCAACAGAACAGAAGGATCCGTAAGGTACTCTGGCATGCCCTAGCAACAGAACAGAAGGATCCGTAAGGTACTCTGGCATGCCCTAGCAACAGAACAGAAGGATCCGAATGCCCTAGCAACAGAACAGAAGGATCCGTAAGGTACTCTGGCATGCCCTAGCAACAGAACAGAAGGATCCGTAAGGTACTCTGGCATGCCCTAGCAACAGAACAGAAGGATCCGTAAGGTACTCTGGCATGCCCTAGCAACAGAACAGAAGGATCCGTAAGGTACTCTGGCATGCCCTAGCAACAGAACAGAAGGATCCGTAAGGTACTAGCAACTCTGGCATGCCCTAGCAACAGAACAGAAGGATCCGTAAGGACTCTGGCATGCCCTAGCAACAGAACAGAAGGATCCGTACTCTGGCATGCCCTAGCAACAGAACAGAAGGATCCGTAAGGTACTCTGGCATGCCCTAGCAACAGAACAGAATCTGGCATGCTGGCATGCCCTAGCAACAGAACAGAAGGATCCGTAAGGTACTCTGGCATGCCCTAGCAACAGAACAGCATGTTGGATCTGATTTGAGGGTCCCCAGTTGAAGTACAGCAGATTAACCAGCACAGGTTTCCAGTGAGTCTGTGGGGGACTTGAGTCCCTGTGTGTCTCTGGCTCTGTATTTTACTGAGTCTCCCTCTTTAGTGTCGATCCCTATCCAGCTGGCCAGGAGACCTTCAACCACCTCTTGCCCTCAGCCCCAGTTATAGAAGTAGATCTTCTGCCAGACAGGTAGGTAATCCATTAGAGGGCCTGGAAGGATAAGTGGAGGATAAGGTTAAGCCAATCAGGACAATGAACACATTGACTGGTAGAGTTTGGAAGCCACAGTGCATGTCAGCAGACAATGGACCACCAACAATAAGGTAAACAACAGAACAAATACATCCCATCCCATGTTCAGAGACTTGGTTTCTATAAAACGTCAACACTTACGAGCAACCAGCCCGACGCCGGGAACATTGTCTGCCAGAAACCGGAGGAGGAACAGGATCTTTGTCCTACGTGAAACAAAATCAAAAGGTTTAAAAAGCACCCCTTGTGATAGAAAATATGCAATGTTTCAATGGTCATTATGGTGAAGAATTTCTCTAGACAGAGAATCTGTTGTTCTGATTCTACTTACTCAGAATCTGTTATAGTTCTGATTCTACTTATTCAGAGAATCTGTTGTAGTTCTGATTCTACTTACTCAGAGAATCTGTTGTAGTTCTGATTCTACTTACTCAGAGAATCTGTTGTAGTTCTGATTCTACTCACTCAGAGAATCTGTTGTAGTTCTGATTCTACTCATTCAGAGAATCTGTTGTAGTTCTGATTCTACTCACTCAGAGAATCTGTTGTAGTTCTGATTCTACTCACTCAGAATCTGTAGTTCTGATTCTACTCACTCAGAATCTGTTGTTCTGATTCTACTTATTCAGAATCTGTAGTTCTGATTCTACTCAGAGAATCTGTTTCTGTTCTAGTTCTGATTCTACTCAGAGAATTCAGAGAATCTGTAGTTCTGATTCTACTTATTCAGAGAATCTGTTGTAGTTCTGATTCTACTCACTCAGAGAATCTGTTTTAGTTCTGATTCTACTCACAGAGAATCTGTTTTAGTTCTGATTCTACTCACTGAGAATCTGAGAATCTGTAGTTCTGATTCTACTCACTCAGAGAATCTGTAGTTCTGATTCTACTCACTCAGAGAATCTGTAGTTCTGATTCTACTCACTCAGAGAATCTGTAGTTCTGATTCTACTCACTCAGAGAATCTGTTGTTCTGATTCTACTCACTCAGAGAATCTGTTGTTCTGATTCTACTCAGAGAATCTGTTGTTCTGATTCTACTCACTCAGAGAATCTGTTGTAGTTCTGATTCTACTCACTCAGAGAATCTGTTGTAGTTCTGATTCTACTCACTCAGAGAATCTGTTGTTCTGATTCTACTCACTCAGAGAATCTGTTGTAGAAAGGGGAGCGGAGCAGGTAGTACAGAAGCAGAAAGGCTCTCCTCCTCACCTCCGCCCTCTCCCGCCGGTTCAGAGATTTAGTGTCACTCAGCAAACCAAAACTGTGGAGAGAACAGACCAGGGGTAAGAGAACAGACCGGGGTAAGAGAACAGACCGGGGTAAGTTCTGAACAGACCGGGGTAAGAGAACAGACCGGGGTAAGAGAACAGACCGGGGTAAGAGAACAGACCGGGGTAAGAGAACAGACCGGGGTAAGAGAACAGACCGGGGTAAGCGAACAGACCGGGGTAAGCGAACAGACCGGGGTAAGCGAACAGACCGGGGTAAGCGAACAGACCGGGGTAAGCGAACAGACCGGGGTAGCGAACAGACCGGGGTAAGAGAACAGACCGGGGTAAGAGAACAGACCGGGGGTAAGAGAACAGACCAGTGGATACCTCTTTATCCCACTCATGTTTCAGTGCCTCCTTCATGACACTGCTTCTAAATGGCCTGTATAGAAGAGTATGTCTGTGGCTATTTTGTTTTAATAGTGGAAGACATATCATGTGTCCAGTCAGTGTGTGTATTTATTTAGTCATTCCTCTTAGCACGTGTCAGTGTAAAGAGAAGAAAGCATGGTTACCTGGTCATTTCCATGGCTCCAGACACGAGCCATGGTTTCCAGGAGCCTCTCCCACACATTCCCAGGCAGAGCACTGTGTTTAGGAGCAGCGTTGAGGAAAACACACCCTCTGTGTGAGAAATCCTTGAGGGTTCATCTACCATTGATTAGGTCAAATACTGGTATACTGTATATACAGCGCAGTGATGTATTCCACTAGTAAGGGACGTGCTGTTGAGATGAACAGAATGCTTCCAGGCCATACAGAGGTACGATATGGAATCATGCAACCATTTCAGCCAATGTACTTTATAGCTGCCGTACCAGACCACAATCTATAGAGGCAGTAATCATGTGATGACATTGTGCACGTTTAATTCTCTAGTGTCTCTGTGGCAGAGTCCCAGAGTAGGAAGGATACAGTGTACCAGCGGGCGTCCAATGTACATGGACTCTGCTATGGTCTCCTGGACCCCCAGGGCAGTGGGACTAGAGGTCAGATCCTCCTCCACAGCACACCTCTTCTCCCTACTGGGGGCTGCCCACAGACGGGTCTGCACAGAGGGAGCTGAGAGGCGAGAGAGGAGAGAGAGAGACAGACAGACAGAGAGGTAAGGGACAGATAGTACATTCCTGATAAATAGTATTGGCACTGTCCTAAATGCAAACATTGTACTGGAACATGTGTAGTCTTACCATTGCCCAACGGCCTCATCACCCTCCCTGACCGCTGGCCCACAAAGGAGCTGTCATCCTGGTGGTCATCGTGGTCCTCATCTGTAAGGAGGGAGACGTACAGAAATATATTTATGTCCAAGTAGTAGTTCCAGGTTGTCTGGATTGTAAAAAAAAATGAGTTAAACATAAAATATGTCCGACGAGCAAACTCTTGACTTGTGTTACCGTTGCCGAGCTGTGCCTCCCTGTCCAGGGGGGTAATAGGAGGGGAAGTCTGCATGCCAGATTTGTACCAGAAGAGCAGTAGGAAGCGCAAGACGGCTCTGGAGAAATGTTGGACAGAGAGAAAGAACAGAGAGGGGAGTGAGGTGGAAGGAGAGAAATGGAATGTAACACCAGGCAACATAACACCCCAGTAACCATGACGTTTTTCAACAATCAGAGACAATCTAAAGAAAAGCACAGGTTATAATATTAGACCTACAGGCTGACATTGTCTTTACTAATCCACGTATCACTGTATATCTCATTGTCTTTACTAATCCATGTATCCCTGCATGTCTCATTGTCTTTACTAATCCATGTATCCCTGCATGTCTCATTGTCTTTACTAATCCATGTATCACTGCATATCCCATTGTCTTTACTAAATCCATGTATCACTACATATCCCATTGTCTTTACTAATCCATGTATCACTACATATCCCATTGTCTTTACTAATCCATGTATCTCATTGTCTTTACTAATCCATGTATCTCTGAATATCTCATTGTCTTTACTAAATCCATGTATCACTACATATCCCATTGTCTTTACTAATCCATGTATCACTGAATATCCCATTGTCTTTACTAATCCATGGCTATCTGCATTGTCTTTACTAATCCATGTATCTCTGAATATCCCATTGTCTTTACTAATCCATGTATCACTGTATATCTCATTGTCTTTACTAATCCATGTATCTCATTGTCTTTACTAATCCATGTATCACTACATGTAACCCATTGTCTTTACTAATCCATGTATCTCCATTGTCTTTACCATAATCCATGTATCTCTGAATACTAATCCTGACATATCATTGTCTTTACTAATCCATGTATCACTGTATATCCCATTGTCTTTACTAATCCATGTATCACTACATATCTCATTGTCTTTACTAATCCATGTATCACTGTATATCTCATTGTCTTTACTAATCCATGTATCACTACATATCCCATTGTCTTTACTAATCCATGTATCTCATTGTCTTTACTAATCCATGTATCTGCATTGTCTTTACTAATCCAGACACCTGAAACCCCATTGTCTTTACTAATCCATGTATCACTGGATGTCATATCCCATTGTCTTTACTAATCCATGTATCACTGTATATCTCATTGTCTTTACTAATCCATGTATCTCATTGTCTTTACTAATCCATGTATCACTGTATATCTCATTGTCTTTACTAATCCATGTATCTCATTGTCTTTACTAATCCATGTATCACTGCATATCTCATTGTCTTTACTAATCCATGTATCACTGTATATCCCATTGTCTTTACTAATCCATGTATCACTTCATGTCTCATTGTCTTTACTAATCCATGTATCACTGTATATCTCATTGTCTTTACTAATCCATGTATCACTACATATCTCATTGTCTTTACTAATCCATGTATCACTACATATCCCATTGTCTTTACTAATCCATGTATCACTGTATATCTCATTGTCTTTACTAATCCATGTATCACTGCATATCTCATTGTCTTTACTAATCCATGTATCACTACATATCTCATTGTCTTTACTAATCCATGTATCTCATTGTCTTTACTAATCCATGTATCACTTGTCTTTACTACATATCTCATTGTCTTTACTAATCCATGTATCACTACATATCTCATTGTCTTTACTAATCCATGTATCTCATTGTCTTTACTAATCCATGTATCTCATTGTCTTTACTAATCCATGTATCTCATTGTCTTTACTAATCCATGTATCACTACATATCTCATTGTCTTTACTAATCCATGTATCACTGCATATCCCATTGTCTTTACTAATCCATGTATCACTGTATATCTCATTGTCTTTACTAATCCATGTATCTCATTGTCTTTACTAATCCATGTATCACTACATATCTCATTGTCTTTACTAATCCATGTATCACTACATATCCCATTGTCTTTACTAATCCATGTATCACTACATATCTCATTGTCTTTACTAATCCATGTATCTCATTGTCTTTACTAATCCATGTATCACTACATATCTCATTGTCTTTACTAATCCATGTATCACTACATATCTCATTGTCTTTACTAATCCATGTATCACTACATATCCCATTGTCTTTACTAATCCATGTATCTCATTGTCTTTACTAATCCATGTATCACTGTATATCTCATTGTCTTTACTAATCCATGTATCACTGTATATCTCATTGTCTTTACTAATCCATGTATCACTGTATATCTCATTGTCTTTACTAATCCATGTATCTCTGAATATTTGTTTTACTTAGTGCACTATACAGCATGTTGTAGATCGATCAAAAGGGATGAAGTTAAAGCGTTGGTTAGATATCGCTCCACGAGGGGCTCCTTCATTCCTTACTTAGTGATCTGGATGAGCACTATGACCAGCCAGCGACCTCCCTCCCCCCACAGCCTGGTGGCCCCCATCTCCAGGAACACCTCCATGTACTCCACCACTGACAGCCAGGTGAGAAGCCTCTGCTGAGAGAGAGACTGAACAAACAACCGCACACACACACGGTCAGGGATTGCACAGTCAGTTCCAATAGCACTTCCCTGTTTCAGAGTGTTTTCTTCCATGTTGTGCCTAATGAACACAACCCAGCACATATTTAGACTATTGTGATTGACCAGGTGGAGGTGGACCTCACCATGCGTAAGGTTAGACTATTGTGGACCTCACCATACGTAAGGTTAGACTAATGTGATTGACCTCACCATGGGTAGGGTTCGACACAGCCCTTTACGCAGAATGCCATCATTAAGCAGCACCAGCAGGTTGGAGGCAGAGTACACTGCAAAAACACACACAACAAACTGATCCAACAGTTGAGGTTCCTGAATGCTTCTGGTTCATGGTTCTACTGCGGTCAATAAAACATTAACTGTGAGGTAAAGTGAGGTGCTAACCTACCCAATTCAGAGATTTCATGGGAGTCAGTGAAACGCCCTGTGAAACAGACACAAAAACACTTGAGGACTGATGGTATGTCAAGCTGTTGTAATGTTGTTTCAACAGAGAACCAATCAAAGAACTTGGCTAGATATTTCAGATAATAATTACATTTCATATGGTAGAGTTACACCTGCCATGGGCCATGCCAGACTCTACACAGGACTACTGACAACACTATGTGACAAATAGTTATATTTAAAGTTTGCACTCTGAAACATGCATCAGATGCTTGGCTGTGACTGTTTTTCATTTGCTGAATTAGAGAATAACATTCCTTTGTTTTCATGATCAAACACGAGATTGTAGTGTTGAGAGGCACATCAGGCGATGGATGCATGGCAACTTGAATACACTTTATGCTGCGCTTAGAACAGATGGGAACTCAGACATCTCCCACTTCGACTTCAGTGCGTTCAAAAACAAATGGGACCTCGGGGGGAAAAACTACTACTTCCGACTTGAAAAACATTTTTGAACGGTCCATCCAAACCGGGGAAATCAGGCCTCTTTCTGTAGCTCCGATTTTCCGACAAAAAATATCACTGACGTCATGATTTGACCTCGTATTATATCCGAGTTCCCAGATGTTTCTGAACGCAGCAAGCCACTCGCTCTGGCTCTCACTTTTAAACTCACCTGAAATGAGGTACGACAGCGTTCTTACGGTGCTCTCCAGTTGTCCAGTCGCTGCAGGGTTCTTCGTAACGTACTCCCGATACCGCTCGTAGAGCCGGGTCAGTTTATCGGTGTACAGTTTAGACATTGCACTAAACTACTAAATCAAAACATGTACTGAAACGATCACCTATACATTATACTTCCGCAACTGAAGTCTGCTTCCTGTGACGAAAAACACCGGAAGTAACTTTTTAGTATTATGTTAGAATACACGTAGCAGGTTATTGAGACTTTGGTTAATGTTTGGAAAACGTTTAGGGCACATATCTGTATAAGATTGTTATATCTGTGGTTAGGGTTGGCGAAAATAGTCTAATAAGCTGCTACGATAATCACTTCCGGTCGTAGCTTTATCGAAGGAGCGTGAACATAGTATGTCCCTTCTTGTGACAGGGAGAAAACTGACTGCACAGGTCGCCGAAGGCAAAATGTTTTGAGTGTGTTCGAGCAGTAAGCAAGGCGAAGCCGACTGTCGACTAAAGTCGGCGAGTGAGGTCTGAGAGGTGCATCTCCGACAGCCAACAGTCGGACACCAGTGGTTTTCCAACAGCAGGGCTCAGATCAACATGATATTGTCAACATAGCTGATATTGTTTATAACCATTTTTCTGTATAAATGTCAAAATAAACTTGTGTATACCTCCATATCACACACTACAATGCATTGGTTAGAGAGATTCCCTGTAGCTTTAGAATCGCAATAAAGATTTTTCCTGTTCCTTGCAAGTCTTTGGCAACGTTCGCGTGGGTCAAATCAAACACAAAATGATTGGTTTGCACATAGTGCCTCCCACAATGCAGGTGACTGCATGGTGCAGTTGTTGAGAAGCGACTTCATAAATAAAAACGGCATGACCATTGATTACATGATTTTTGTCCAAGTTAATGCAGTCCACATGTAGTTGCAATTTGGTCATATTTGTACATAATGCAACATTATGTTTTGAAGAGACAGGCACAGGGTACATTAAAGACCGACTGTACTCTCATGGAATTTACAATTGAACGATGGGAAGTTATTTTTTGTAAACGTTTGTTTCATAAGTCTGATATTTTGGCTTTATGCTACAATGTCTATTTGGAGCTCTACAAACGTTCCTCCCAGGTAGTGTTGGAAAAAGTACCCAATTGTTATACTTGAGTAAACGTATAGTTGAAAGTCACCCGGTAAAATAGTACTTTAGTAAAAGTTTTAGGTTTTAAATATACTTAAGTATCAAAAGTAAAAGTATAAATCATTTCATATTCCTTATATTAAGCAAAGCAGACAGCAACAGTTTGTTTTTAAAATGTACGGATAGCCAGGGGCACACTCCAACACTCAGACATGATTTATAAGAGATGCATTTGTGTTTAGTGAGACTGCCAGACCAGAGGCAGTAGGGATGGCCACCTGTTATCTTGATAAGTGTGTGAATTTCACAATTGTCCTGTCATGCTAAGCATTAAAAATGAAACAAGTACTTTGGGTTGTCAGGGAAAATGTATGGAGTAGAAAGTTAAATATTTTCTTTAGTAATGTAGTGAAGTAAAAGTTGTCAAGAACATAAATAGTAAAGTACAGATACCCCAAAAAACGACTTAAGTAGTACTTTAAAGTATTTTTACTTTAGTACTTTACACCATTGCTCCCAGGTGGGCTTCAAGTCATTAAGAGAGTGTGGAACTAACATGTCGTATATATGTTAACCTTATGTCTTAATTCTAATAAAGCTGATAAAATAGGTTATGTTTTGCTGTATCAACATATATCAACTGATTTAAATGGTTGGTATTTAGTGAGGCCCCCAAAAGGCTCTGACTGCATGTGTGGGTATGTATTTGGGTATACAGACCCGCGAGACATTGTGCTCCTCAGGAAGAGTTCAGATTGTTTTGCGACCCCCATCCCTGGTCTAGCTCGTCCCCACACACATCCTGACAGACCAGCAGGTCTTTACACCCGGCCCAGGACCCCGGTAACAATTCACAGAAGTAAATCAACGTTCCCTTTTATAGCAGAGCATGTTTTGTTGTGACAGAATACATTTAGAAAGCTTTACTGACTGAGGTTGTATATCCTGAGCGGTATTTGTTAGGTTGTCAGAGTAACCATGTTTGGGAAGAAGCAATATCGTTAACTTAGCCTACAGTACGAACAGTGGCGGTTTTAGCGTGTACATTTTGGTGTGGGAAAAAAAAATGGGATGCATACCTGCAAAGCAACGACACAACACAACACTAAACAATACATTAATTGCACTATAACGGTGCCAACAAACTGTTAGGGCCTACATAAATCTGTCCCAACAGCAGTCCCAACACCTTACCACTGCTACAACTGGCTATCAGCAGAGCCTTGTCTGGCAGCGAAACAGTTCATTTAGTCTCATTTACTGCCTTTAAAAAAAACATAGCTGATATGGCTGACTTGCTTAAACAAATGTGATTTCTACTGACAATTGAGTTGTACAAACTATGTCATAAAGGAACGACAAGCAGATAAGAGGCAATCTGTAATTTCGATTAAAGACATTAATGAGCGAGCTAGGACGGACGTAGTCAATATAAAAATTTGTTTAGTACTTTTGAAATGTACAGAACATGGGCCATTCTTACAGTGTTCTCTCTGTACACCAAGTCAGAATCATAGGATAAATAAAGGGGGCATATAAGCAGACAATGAAAGCTCTTACAATATTCAATGATTACAGTTCTAAAAAACAGGTTATAGGCTACATGTGCACCACCAAGTCAGAACAGTAGGAGAAATTAAGAGGTGAAAATAGACCAAATTATTAGGGTGAGGCACATATGCTACTAACAGCTTACTACACAACATACATCACATGCTGACATAATGATTATATCTGAATCCTGGCTGTGTGTCTCTGTTCCAGACTCAGATGTTCTGTTATCTGGGTATAATGTCTACACAGCAGGCAGAGTGGGTAGAGGAGGAGGTATTGCCATATATGTTAAATGCAACCTAGATGTCACTGTGTCCATTTCAACTTCTGTTCCGAAACCGTATGAATGCTTAGTTCTAAATGTGGTCCTTGGTCATCATGCACTATTAACGCTAGCGGGAGTTTATCGCCCACCCTCAGATCCGGTATCTGCTCTATGCAAATTGTTTGAGTTAATGTGTAATTATGTAAACTCTGAATGATTGATTATCGGAGATCTCAATCTGGACTGGCTGATGCCAGCATTGTTTAAATTAAAAGATATTTGTAACAAACTCAATCTTACTCAACTAATAACTATACCTACCAATCCTAATCCAAAAGACCCCCAAAAATCTACATTAATAGACCTTATCTTAACAAATACACCTCACAAATATATAGCTAGTGGGTTATTTGCAAATGACATCAGTGACCACTGCCCTATTGCATGTATCAGAGATACTAGGCTAAAAAACCCTGACCCATGTATAATTTTAAAGAGAAATTATAATATATAATAATATATAATAATATATAATAATAATAATATATGCCATTTAGCAGATGCTTTTATCCAAAGCGACTTAGTCATGTGTGCATACATTCTATGTATGGGTGGTCCCGGGGATCGAACCCACTACCCTGGCGTTACAAGCGCCATGCTCTACCAACTGAGCTACAGAAGGACCATTATAAACACTTCTCAGAGCAAGCCCTTATCCATGACCTTTATTATTCAGAGCTTTTATCCGTGAACTGCATAATGGACCCAGTTTTAGCATTCTCTTTCTTTTCATCAATTTTTACCATCATGGCTGAGTTAGGGTAAAAAAATTAACTAATCCTTGGTTCTCCTGTGATTTGAAAATACTTTTTCTGCAAAATAATCAAGCATGGGCCTTGGTGAGGAAAACTGGTGAAACAGCTGATTGGCTGCTTTTTAGGCAATTGAGAAATAAATGGACCGGAGGATTAAAAAAGTCTAAATCTAGGTATTTTCTTGATGCTCTGACAGAGTCTGCTGGTGATCCTTCTACATTCTGGAAAACTGTCAACTCACTTAAACCAGGAAACTCCTTGACATCCCTGCCAAAGCAAATTACATCAGAATCTGGGATCATCAGTGACCGAACTGAAATTTGTGATGTTTTTAATAAGCATTTTATTTCTGCTGGTTTTCTTTTTGAAATAAAAAATGGCCAACATGATCCTGACCGGTCTATTGTTTCAGCCCCTCGGCCTTTAGCTGATGTGGAGAACAGTAAGTCGGTTTTTAATTTTCAAAAAGTCACAGAAGATGAGGTCTTATCTGCACTATCTGCTATAGATTCTAAGAAATCATTAGGCGCTGACAATCTGGATCCATATTTACTCAAGTGTGTGGCACCTATTATTGCTGGTGTAGTGATGCATATTTTTAATCAAACATTTGTCGTAGGAAAGATGCCTAAATCTTGGAAAACAGCTTTTGTTTTACCACTCCTCAAGGGAGGTGATGGTAGTGAGTTGGATAATTATCAGTCCATTTTAAGCTCTCCTGTTTGGCAAAAAGTCTAGAGTCATTGGTGAATAGGCAACTACAATCTTTTTTAACTGTTAACAATACTCTTTCTAGTAAATCAATCTGGCTTTAGACCTAAACACAGTACTATTACGGCCACTGTACATGTTGTAAATGATATTGCTAATGCCCTAGATAATAGAAAGTACTGTGCCGCCTTGTTCATAGATTTATCTAAAGCTTTTGACACTGTAGACCATGTGATACTTTTGGTATGCTGTTGTCAATAGGATTGGATGCCTGTCGTTGGTTTCATGACTATCTAAAGGATAGAAGTCAGGCTGTTAGAGTCGACGGCATCCAGTCAAAGCCATTGGAGTTGGTTAAAGGGGTCCCACAAGGTTCTACACTTGGTCCATTACTGTTCACTCTCTACATAAACAATATCGGTGATGAGATAAGAAAGTGTCAAATTCATTTATATGCTGATGACACTGTCATGTACTCTATCGCTTCAACGGCTCACCAAGCATTAACACGATTGGAGACTCATTTTAAGATATTACAAGGGTCTTTTAAACAGCTGAAACTTGTTTTAAATAAAAAGAAAACACATTTAAAAAAAAACACATTTTAAAACTGTTCGCTGCTCTGGCCCCCCCAATGGTGGAACAAACTCCCTCACGACGCCAGGACAGCGGAGTCAATCACCACCTTCCGGAGACACCTGAAACCCCACCTCTTTAAGGAATACTTAGGATAGGATAAGTATTCCCTCTTCCCCCCCTTTAAGATTTAGATGCACTATTGTAAAGTGACTGTTCCACTGGATGTCATAAGGTGAATGCACCAATTTGTAAGTTGCTCTGGATAAGAGCGTCTGCTAAATGACTTAAATGTAAATGTAAATGTAAGATTTTTAATAGGTTCAAAAAGTTGGTTGAAAATACACTTGCATATACGCGCTTAGATGGTTCTCGAATTAATCAGGTCTCTGCATATAAATACTTAGGGATATGGTTGAATGATAAACTGTCTTTTAAAATGCACATTGATGAACTTTGTAAACGGTGAAAAATCAAGCTAGGCTTCCTCTATAGAAACAGGACATGCTTGTCCTCTACAAATAGAAGACAAATTGTGCAAGCTACTTTTATGTCTGTTATAGATTATGGGGATATTATTTACATGCATGCTACGGCATCAACACTTAAATCGCTGGACGCTACTTATCACTGCGCACTTAGGTTTATAACGGGTGCTAGCTACAGAACTTACCACTGTGTTTTATATCATACTGTGGGTTGGACTTCGCTGTCGGTGAGACAAGAACAACATGCTCTCGTGTTTGTCTATAAAGCACTTCTGAATAAGCTACCTTCTTATTTATCATCACTCATCAATATTCGAATTAGAATTCCTAAAACCAGGTCTCAAGCATGGATTACACTTGAGGCCCATGTGATTTCCACATAGTTGGGTAGGGCTGCCTTTTCCTGTTACGCTCCTTGCCTATGGAATAGCCTGCAGACTAAACTTAAACTTTAGACTCTGGTCCCCCTGTTGCTCATTTTAAATATGTATTGGAGCATTTTTATTTGTGTATTGCTTGTAACTGTTTTTTAAAATCATTGTACCTAAACTATGTGTAAACATGTATACACAGGTGTTACGTACATTGTTGGAATGAGACAAGGCGCAGCGTGGTGAGCGTACATCTTTCTTTATTCGAATGAACACCAAAAAACAACAAAAGATAAATGAACGTAACTTTCCGCAGGCTACACAATAACTGTACAAAAACAAGATCCCACAAACTAAGGTGGGGAAAATGGCTGCCTAAGTATGATCCCCAATCAGAGACAACGATAGACAGCTGCCTCTGATTGGGAACCATACCCGGGCCAACAAAGAAATAGACAAACTAGAATGCCCACTCAAATCACACCCTGACCTAACCAAATATAGAAATAAAAAGGCTCTCTAAGGTCAGGGCGTGACAGCAGGGCCCAGCTGTAAAAGAGACCTTGGTCTCAGTCTGTGTTCCTTGTGGATATAAAGGTGTAATAATACACTTAGTATTACATTCTTAGCTACAGTAAACATACAGTTGAAGTCGGAGGTTACATACACCTTAGCCAGATACATTTTATCTCCGTTTTTTCACAATTCCTGACATTTAATCCTAGTAAAAATTCCCTGTCTTAGGTCAGTTAGGATCACCACTTCATTTTAAGAATGTGAAATGTCAGAATAATAGTAGAGAGAATGATTTATTTCAGCTTTTATTTCTTTCATCACATTCGCAGTGGGTCAGAAGTTTACATACACTCAATTAGTATTTGGTAGCATTGCCTTTAAATTGTTTAACTTGGGTCAAATGTTTCGGGTAGCCTTCCACAAAGTTCCCACAATAAGTTGTGTGAATTTTGGCCCATTCCCCCTGACAGAGCTGGTGTAACTGAATCAGGTTTGTAGGCCTCCTTGTTCGCACACAGTTTCTCAGTTCTGTCCACAAATGTTCTATAGGATTGAGGTCAGGGCTTTGTGATGGCCACTCCAAGAACTTGACTTTGTTGTACTTAAGCCATTTTGCCACAACTTTGGAAGCATGCTTGGGGTCATTGTCCATTTGGAAGATCCATTTGCAACCAAGCTTTAACATTCTGACTGATGTCTTGAAATGTTGTTTCAATATATCCACATCATTTTCCTACCTCATGATGCCATCTATTTTGTGAAGTGCACCAGTCCCTCCTGCAGCAAAGCACCCCCACAATATGATATTGCCACCCTTGTGCTTCACGGTTGGGATGGTGTTCTTCAGCTTGCAAGCCGCCCTTTTTCCTCAAATCATAACGATGGTCATTATGGCCAAACAGTTCTATATTTGTTTCATCAGACCAGAGGACATTTCTCCAAAAAGTACAATCTTTGTCCCCATGTGCAGTTGCAAACTGTAGTCTGGCTTTTTTAATGGTGGTTTTGGAGCAGTGGCTTCTTCCTTGCTGAGCAGCCTTTCAGGTTATGTCGATACAGGACTCATTTTACTGTGGATATAGATACTTTTGTAGCTGTTTCCTCCAGCATCTTCACGAGGTCCTTTGCTGCTGTTCTGGGATTGATTTGCACTTTTCGCACCAAAGTACGTTCATCTCAAGGAGACAGAACGCGTCTCGTTCCTGAGCGGTATGACAGCTGCGTGGTCCCATGGTGTTTATACTTGAGTACTATTGTTTGTACAGATGAACATGGTACCTTTAGGCATTTGGAAATAGCTCCCAAGGATGAATCAGACTTGTGAAGGTCTACAATCTTTTTTTCTGAGGTCTTGGCTGATTTCTTTTGATTTTCCCATGATGTCAAGCAAAGAGGCACTGAGTTTGAAGGTAGGCCTTGAAATACATCCACAGGTACACCTCCAATTGACTCAAATTATGTCAATTAGCCTATCAGAAGCTTCTAAAGCCATGACATCATTTTCTGGAATTTTACAAGCTGTTTAAAGGCACAGTCAACTTAGTGTATGTAAACTTCTGACCCACTGGAATTGTGATACAGTGAATTATAAGTGAAATAATCTGTAAACAATTGTTGGAAAAATGACTTGTTTCATGCACACAGTAGATGTCCTAACCGACTTGCCAAAACAATAGTTTGTGAATAAGAAATTTGTTGGGTGGTTGAAAAACAAGTTTTAATGACTCCATCCTAAGTGTATGTAAACCTCCGACTTCAACTGTATCTCCCTGGCACTTGAACAGAAAGGTGGCACGGCTGTCCTCTGAGGGCACATTTTGTCTTCAAACTTTGTCAGCAAAGTCTGGCATTCTCTGGATTTATGGTGCTTTCAAAACAACTGGAAACTCAAATGATCAGTGATCTTCTGGTCGTAGCTCTAGAAAGAGGCCTGAGTTCCCCATTTACAATTCCGAGTTGGATGAAAGTTCGAAACGTATTTTCCCAGTCGTAGCTCGTTTACCCGAGGTCTCAGTTGTCTTGAACTCACTAAAGTCAGATTTTACAGTTCAGAGTTAACAGTTGTTTTGAGCATGGCACAAATAATACTTAATTGACAGCATGGCCAATGTTCAATGTTAATAAAGTTAAACTAGGAAAATAGACTCTTAATCTTAGACTTGGGACCACACAGCCACTCCACTGAATAGCAGGTTAATGATTGCTTTGCAATGCTTGCAGTTAGCCACTGATTCCTTCCAAACAACTCATTGTTGGATTTGCGATTTCCAACTTGCTGTGTAATGTTTATGTCCAATGACCGATGACCACCGATACGTTTTTATCTATAATTTCTCTTCATTATTTCTCTTCATATGACAAGGATTAAAAATGATTTGCCAGTAGATTGTCAACTTGATTCATGATGTCATCATCAAGCCAAGATTTTGACATTATGATGTTGACATCAATCAAATCAAAGCTACTGTAGATATAATGTAATTTGACATTTTATCTGTGGCCAATGACCTTGAGGCTTCCTGGATGGGCACTTCTAATGTAACTCTATGGCAGCACCCAAGGGGCTTGAATTTCTGAGCTCTACCCTTAGACTTGGTGTTGACTTAGTGTCCCCATGGGTGACAGAGCACTGAGCCAATCACGGTGCAACACCAGCTATCTTTCTGCTGGCTTGCCCCACCACCACAGAAAGCACTGAGCTAGGCTGAAACACCTGCATTTTGGCGCTCCCTTACTGAAGAAAACTAAAAAGAGACTGTTTGTATGCGTCTTTATGAACTCAATTATATATATATTATTTTTACGTTGTTTGCAAACTGATATGTGCCACGTATTAATGCCAAAATAACATAACAATAATAATATATATTTTTTGCTAAAAATGTGGTGCTCAAAACAGGTAAGGCTCTGCCCCACCTGTCCTGAATGACGAGTTGTCATTGAATATGAACATAGTCATTCTCAACAATGATGAACTTTAACCAACTCAACACTTGTCACATGTAAGCCTATGTATGTAGGCCTACGCCCTAATAGGAAACTGAAATCTAGTAGTCACGCCACTTGTGGTTGTGTAAAGTGGGAGGACTCTCATGTGGAGTTAGCTGTGTTTCGCCAATGGGTGGGTTAGCTGGGTTTCACCAATGAACTTCTGGTTGAGAAGTCAGAATAAAAGTCCACTACTGAAACTAGAGGAAAATTAACAAATTAATAAAAAATAAAGAGCAAGATTCCCAACTGAAAAAAATGTGTTTGATTTTCTTATTAAGAATTTAATATATTTGAACAATATGGCAATCAATTCAATGAGTTCATCATGAATAGGAAGGTCTATTCTCCTATATCCTGACCCCCACTCACTCACACACACAACAGTATAACTGTAAACCATACCCGGGCGTGAACCGGGGACCCTCTGCACACATCAACAACTGTCACCCACGAAGCATTGTTACCCATCACTCCAGAAAAGCAGAGCAAGGGGAACCACTACTTCAAGGTCTTAGCGCGCACCACCGCTAACTAGCTAGCCGTTTCACATCCGTTACACACACACACACACACACACACACACACACACACACACACACACACACACACACACACACACACACACACACACACACACACACACACACACACACACACACACACACACACACACACACACACAGTTTGGAGGAATAGCACGGGGTCAGCGCCCCTGGAGCATTTAAGAGGTTAAGTGCCTTGCTCAAGGGCACAACAGCATGAGTTCATGAGAGCTTTTATTTTGAAGCCTGAAAACAGGAAGTTCCGTTTTTGTGCTGCCGGCAAACATACTACATCCTCTAAAGATCAAAGTACAAGAACATAGGGAAATATTATGCGTGAGAAATCATTCCTAAAATTAATCCTTACGAATTGCTTTATTGAATGAAGGATGGAGTTTGAGCGTCACCTTTCTTTTCCGGTGGGGCGCTCATAGTGTGAAATCAACATCTGCATCGGTAGTAACGGCAGGAACACTTTTGACGGATTTATTATGCGTTTATAAGAACTCCGTCTTCAGATAAACGAAGGTAAGTGTATTTAATCTCAATACTTGACAGCCACAGTGTCGGCACTATATTGTCTTATGCCGTTGATTGTTATTTCATCATTTATTTATCCTTGTTCCAGGTTTTCCAGGAGGCTACTGTATGCAAGAGGGTGGACCGAATTGGGTTTAGGCTTAACGTTACAGTAAGAATGTCACGAGTTAAATCAGAGTCACCGACCGCCGTTACCGATGTACATACAGGCTCAAAGATGCAGAGAGTCATTTACGTTACTTACCTCATAGCTGTCCTGGATATCACATGGATGTTTTTACAGTTTTCCATCACTCCTGTAAGTATTTGTGTTTTAATGTCTATTCTATTACCCACGTTACAAAAGTGGTTGTTTTTGTTGTTGTATGATTCGCCTATATGGATTGAGATGAGAAAGAAAACAATGCAGTTTATTTAAATATTTCGATACCAGAATGGCTACAGAAGTTGGCTACGTGTGCTATGCATTCATTTGCTGTTATTCAAATGTATTGTACATATTTGCCGTTTTGCTAGTAGGTTTGAACAGTTATAAATGGCCTTGGGATGGTTGACATATTTGACATAGGCCAACATCTAAAAATACTGTATATAGAAAAATGGCCTTACCTGGGCCCCCTTGAGGGCACCATCGTTTTTGATAGTGGATTGTGACTATGCGCATTGTAAGCAGTATATCCATGACAATCTAATATGAATGAATTACAGTGGTCTTTTTAGCATGTAAATCTTGTTGGGGCAAAAAAAGAAATAATGTGGGTTGCATTCCAGCAAAGCCACACACAACACTAAACAATACATCAATTACATTATAACGGTGACAAACGATGCCCACAAACTGTTAGGGTTTACATAAAGCTGTCCCAAAAGCAGAGTCCCAGCACCTTACCACTGCTACACCTGGCTATCAGCGGAGCCTTGTCTGGCAGCGAAACAGTTCATTCAGCCTCATTTAATGCCTTTAAAAAAAACATAGCTGATGTCTCCCTGGAAAAGCCAGGCTTAAACAAATGTGGTTTCTAATGACAATTGAGATGTACAAACTATGTCAAAGGGGACGACCAGCGAATAAGAGGCAATCTGTAATTTTGATGAAGACATTAATGAGCGAGCTAGGATGGACGTAGTCAATATAACTATTTGTTCAGTACTTTTGAAATGTACAATGACAGAATTCAGAACATGGGCTGTTCTTACAGTGTTCTCTCTGTACACCAAGTCAGAACCGTAGGATAAATAAAGGGGGCACATAATCAGACAATGAAAGCTCTTACAATGTTCGATGATTACATTTCTCAAAAACAGGTCATAGGCTACGTGTACACCACCAAGTCAGAACAGTAGACGAAATTAAGAGGGGAAAATAGACCAAATGATTAGGTGGTGAGGCACATGGGCTACTAACAGCTTACTACACAACATACACTTAGTATTATTTTCTTAGCTACAGTATACATATCTCCCTGGCATATTACATCATTTATGCAGCAGCATACAAGACATTTTTGGACTTACCTTGTTGTGCTCTGCTCACTTGAACAGGAAGGTGGCGCGGCGGTCCTTCGTGGAAAATTTTGTCATCAAAGTCTGGCATTTTCTGGATTTATGGTGCTTTCAAGACAACTGAGAACTCAAGAAAAAAAGTTTGAATCATGATGACGTCAGTGATCTTCAGGTCGTAGCTCTAGAAAGAGTCCCGAGTTCCAGATTTACAACTCCCGAGTTGGATGAAAGTTCAAAACGTATTTTCCCAGTCATACCCTTTTTTTATCCTCAGTTCCCAGTTGTCTTGAACTCACTGAAGTCAGATTTTGCAGTTCCGAGTTAACATTTGTTTTGAGGGTGGCACAAATCATGCTTCATTGACAGCATGGCCAATGTTGAATGTTTATCATTTTAAACTAGGAAAAGAGACCTTTAATCTTAGACTTGAGACCACACAGCCACGCCACTGAATAGTAGGCTAATGATTGCTTTGCAATGCTTGCAGTTAGCCACTGATTGCTTCCAAACAAGTCATTGTTGAGTTTGCGGTAATCACAGCTCAACGCTCCCTATTTTCCGCTGGCTGCCCCACCACCACAGAAAGCACTGAGCTAGCTGCCCCACCACCACAGAAAGCACTGAGCTAGCTGCCCCACCACCACAGAAAGCACTGAGCTAGCTGCCCCACCACCACAGAAAGCACTGAGCTAGCTGCCCCACCACCACAGAAAGCACTGAGCTAGCTGCCCCACCACCACAGAAAGCACTGAGCTAGCTGCCCCACCACCACAGAAAGCACTGAGCTAGCTGCCCCACCACCACAGAAAGCACTGAGCTAGCTGCCCCACCACCACAGAAAGCACTGAGCTAGCTGCCCCACTACCACAGAAAGCACTGAGCTAGCTGCCCCACTACCACAGAAAGCAGTGAGCTAGGCTGAAACATCTGCATTTTGGAGCTGCCTTACTCAAGGAGACCATGTTTGTATGCGGCTTTATTAACTCAATAATATATATATTTTTTATTTTACATTGTTTGCAAACTGATATGTTACACGTATTAATGTCACAATAACATGCAAAACAGGCAAGGCCCCCAAAAATATAAAATAATTATTATATTTAGCAAAAAATGTGGGGCTCAAAACAGTCCTGAATGACCGGTCACCACTGATGAATTATTATTATAATAAAACATGGTATATGTATTAAAGTTTGACCTCTCACCATTCAGTATTTGGCGAAGAAGCTGGGATTTGACACCCTATGGATTGGCTATTTGCAAACCATGGTTGGTGTCGTCCAATTGTTGGGAGGCCCGATATTTGGCAGGTGAGCAAAACTCTGTTGAATGAAATACATCATCTGTTACATAACCACAGTCTGTATCTTTAATCTCCAACCCTGGTCAAAGACGCACAATTTGCTGCTGGCAAATTGAGCTTTAAAGTGCTGTCACTTAAATCTAATTGAGTTATGGTTCAATGACTTGGGGCAACGAACCATACAGAGAGGGCTTATCAGACCTGAATCCAGACACAAGATCGCAGCTGTTATGTGTTGGTGGCCATATGTTGGCAGGTGTCAATATAGATCAGTGTTATTTTTCTGTTGTCGGTAGGTTTGCAGACCTTTTTGGTGCCAGAGCAGCAATGTGTCTATCCTGCACTGCCTCTGTAGTCTACTATGGGTTACTAGCGATCGCTGACAGTCCTCTCATGCTCTTCATCCACAAACTCCCCGCGGTCTTAATGCATGGCTTGCCTGGTAAGTGCTGCACTGCCTGTTGTTTATCTAACCTTTATTTTAACAGGGAGGCTCATTGAGACCAAGGTCTCTTTTTCAAGGGAGCCCTGCATGACATGATCAGCAGCAATTACACAATCACAGTTAGAGACAAATATACTAACTGTTGTTCCCTTCATACTCAAACTCCCAGATAAGTCCCCAGCGTATGTACCGTGCCTAGGACCTACTGTACTAGACAGCTCCCTAACAGATCCTATAGAACCTACTGTACTAGACAGCTCTAACAGATCCTATAGAACCTACTGTACTAGACAGCTCCCTAACAGATCCTATAGGACCTACTGTACTAGACAGCTCCCCAACAGATCCTATAGAACCTACTGTACTAGACAGCTCTCTAACAGATCCTATATAATCTACTGTACTAGACAGCTCCCTAACAGATCCTATAGAACCTACTGTACTAGACAGCTCTTAACAGATCCTATAGAACCTACTGTACTAGACAGCCCTCTAACAGATCCTATATGACCTACTGTACTAGACAGCTCTCTAACAGATCCTATAGAACCTACTGTACTAGACAGCTAACAGATCCTATAGAACCTACTGTACTAGACAGCCCTCTAACAGATCCTATAGGACCTACTGTACTAGACAGCTCCCTAACAGATCCTATAGAACCTACTGTACTAGACAGCTAACAGATCCTATAGAACCTACTGTACTAGACAGCTCCCTAACAGATCCTATAGGACCTACTGTACTAGACAGCCCTCTAACAGATCCTATAGAACCTACTGTACTAGGACCTACTGTACTAGACAGCTCCTCTAACAGATCCTATAGAACCTACTGTACTAGACAGCTCCTAACAGATCCTATAGGACCTACTGTACTAGACAGCCCTCTAACAGATCCTATAGGACCTACTGTACTAGACAGCTCCCTAACAGATCCTATAGGACCTACTGTACTAGACAGCTCCCTAACAGATCCTATATGACCTACTGTACTAGACAGCTCCTCTAACAGATCCTATAGAACCTACTGTACTAGACAGCTCCCTAACAGATCCTATAGAACCTACTGTACTAGACAGCTCTCTAACAGATCCTATAGAACCTACTGTACTAGACAGCTCCCTAACAGATCCTATAGAACCTACTGTACTAGACAGCTCTCTAACAGATCCTATAGAACCTACTGTACTAGACAGCTCTCTAACAGATCCTATAGAACCTACTGTACTAGACAGCTCTCTAACAGATCCTATATGATCTACTGTACTAGACAGCCCTCTAACAGATCCTATATGATCTACTGTACTAGACAGCCCTCTAACAGATCCTATAGGACCTACTGTACTAGACAGCCCTCTAACAGATCCTATAGGACCTACTGTACTAGACAGCCCTCTAACAGATCCATATATTTCTGTCTATACCCCATATGTTCCAGCGCTACTAATGTGTGTATAAGTCTGACTTGTACTAGGATCTACTCTGAGGCAGCCCTCTAACAGATCCATATAAGTCTGACTTGTACTAGGATCTACTCTGAGGCAGCCCTCTAACAGATCCATATAAGTCTGACTTGTACTAGGATCTACTCTGAGGCAGCCCTCTAACAGATCCATATAAGTCTGACTTGTACTAGGATCTACTCTGAGGCAGCCCTCTAACAGATCCATATAAGTCTGACTTGTTGTGCTCCTCTCTCTGCCTGTCACCAGGAGCCCAGATGGTAGTGACTGACCTGACAGAACCTGACAAGAGGGCAGAGGCCCTTGGCAAGCTGGGCCTCTGTTTTGGCATTGGCATGGTTGCCGGCTCCACCCTGGGCGGTACACTCAGCACACGCTATGGGTGAGTGAAGCACCTCAATGCTCACCGATTCTAGTCCAATCCAAGAGCTGGAATCCGATTCTAGTCCAATCGGAGAGCTGTAATTTATCCGTGTGACATCCCTGCTCTGGCTTTTCCAGGGAGACATTTGCTGCTTGTGTAGCTGCTGGAGGGAGCTTCATCAGCTTCCTGTTGGTTTGGACGTTTATCCCGAAACACACTAAGATACAAGCTCCACAGGACAACACAGACAGTAAGACTCTACACCTACCTCACAACACACTATTCACTCTAAAGTTTTTGTGTGTGTGTGTGTGTGCTGTGTGTGTGTGTGTGTGTGTGTGTGTGCAAATAAATCTAATTTCTGCTTTATCTGCCACTTATTGTGGCCTGTGTGACGCGGGGACATCCATAATGTGTGGTATTTGACACGTGACTTCATATGTGAGTTGCTTGTGACATATTGTCCTGGTCCTGCAGAGAAGAGCAATGCCAAGTCAGTCTTTGACCTGGGTGAGATCACCAGACTGATGAAGTACCCTGGTGTGGCCAAAACCTTCATGGTCAAGATCATCTCAGGTCTGCCATCAGGTGGGTGTCCTTCACTGTTACCTATAAGAGTTGTTTATTCTCCACCTGTGAGGATGTCTTAGTTTAGACTCATCTGAGGGAGAACTAGTCACTGAGCAGGAATGTGTTGCTGTAGAGCTGGAACCAGTGATGTAGTGAAAGGGTGAAAGCAGGTAACACAGTTCACCTACAGATTTGATTTATTTTATTATTTATTGTTCAGCGTTTAATAAAAACGTAATAAAATTAAATTAAAATTAAAAAGCTTAATAAAAACTACAACTCCCCATCTCAACCAATGATCAGTGTTTAACAAGCTTAATAAAAACTACAACTCCCCATCTCAACCAATGATGAGTGTTTAACAAGCTTAATAAAAACTACAACTCCCCATCTCAACCAATGATGAGTGTTTAACAAGCTTAATAAAAACTACATCTCCCCATCTCAACCAATGATCAGTGTTTAACAAGCTTAATAAAAACTACAACTCCCCATCTCAACCAATGTTCAGTGTTTAACAAGCTTAATAAAAACTACAACTCCCCATCTCAACCAATGATCAGTGTTTAACAAGCTTAATAAAAACTACAACTCCCCATCTCAACCAATGATGAGTGTTTAACAAGCTTAATAAAAACTACAACTCCCCATCTCAACCAATGATGAGTGTTTAACAAGCTTAATAAAAACTACAACTCCCCATCTCAACCAATGATGAGTGTTTAACAAGCCTAATAAAAACTACAACTCCCCATCTCAGCCAATGATCAGTGTTTAACAAGCTTAATAAAAACTACAACTCCCCATCTCAACCAATGATCAGTGTTTAACAAGCTTAATAAAAACTACAACTCCCCATCTCAACCAATGATCAGTGTTTAACAAGCTTAATAAAAACTACAACTCCCCATCTCAACCAATGATCAGTGTTTAACAAGCTTAATAAAAACTACAACTCCCCATCTCAACCAATGATCAGTGTTTAACAAGCTTAATAAAAACTACAACTCCCCATCTCAACCAATGATCAGTGTTTAACAAGCTTAATAAAAACTACAACTCCCCATCTCAACCAATGATCAGTGTTTAACAAGCTTAATAAAAACTACAACTCCCCATCTCAACCAATGATCAGTGTTTAACAAGCTTAATAAAAACTACAACTCCCCATCTCAACCAATGTTCAGTGTTTAACTATATATATATTTATTTAAATTTTATTTACACGTAATTGTATTTTTAGTGTGTCTGTCTGTGTTTGCATGGAGTCCTTTTTAACAACCTCAAGGGATTCTGTCTCAGGTATCTTTCAGGTCATGTTCTCTGTTATCGCCATGAACTTCTTCCAGCTGGCACCAGAGCAGAATGGCTACCTTATGGCCTACTTTGGGATTGTGTCAATGGTATGGAGCAAGGATGCTCACGACATATACATTTAGTCATTTAGCAGACACTGTTATCCAGAGACACATTCTATTTAGTCATTTAGCAGACACTGTTATCCAGAGACACATTCTATTTAGTCATTTAGCAGACACTGTTATCCAGAGACACATTCTATTTAGCAGACACTGTTATCCAGAGACACTGTTATCCAGAGACACATTCTATTTAGATGTTATCCAGAGACACATTCATTTAGGACAACACAGACAGTTATCCAGAGACACATTCTATTTAGTCATTTAGCAGACACTGTTATCCAGAGACACATTCTATTTAGTCATTTAGCAGAGACTGTTATCCAGAGACACATTCTATTTAGTCATTTAGCAGACACTGTTATCCAGAGACACATTCTATTTAGTCATTTAGCAGACACTGTTATCCAGAGACACATTCTATTTAGTCATTTAGCAGACACTGTTATCCAGAGACACATTCTATTTAGTCATTTAGCAGACACTGTTATCCAGAGACACATTCTATTTAGTCATTTAGCAGACTGTTATCAGAGACACATTCTATTTAGTCATTTAGCAGAGACTGTTATTCCAGAGGATTCTTTAGCAGAGACTTTAGACTCATTTAGTCAGCAGACACTGTTATCCAGAGACACATTCTATTTAGTCATTTAGCAGACTGTTATCCAGAGACACATTCTATTTAGTCATTTAGCAGACTGTTATCCAGAGACACATTCTATTTAGTCATTTAGCAGACACTGTTATCCAGAGACACATTCTATTTAGTCATTTAGCAGAACTGTTATCCAGAGACACATTCTATTTAGTCATTTAGCAGAGACTTAATATCCAAACTACAACTCCCCATTTAGTCAATGACAGTGTTATCCAGAGACACATTCTATTTCAGTCATTTATCAGAACACTGTTATCCAGAGACACATTCTATTTAGATCATTTAGCAGAGACTGTTATCCAAACACATTCTATTTAGTCATTTTAACAAGACTGTTATCCAACTCCCCATCTCATTTTAGTCATTTAGCAGACACTGTTATAAAAACCCTCCCCATCTCAACAGAGACACATTCTATGTAGTCATTTAGCAGACACTGTTATCCAGAGACACATTCTATTTAGTCATTTAGCAGACTGTTATCCAGAGACACATTCTATTTAGTCATTTAGCAGACACTGTTATCCAGAGACACATTCTATGTAGTCATTTAGCAGACTGTTATCCAGAGACACATTCTATTTAGTCATTTAGCAGAGACTGTTATCCAGACACACATTCTATTTAGTCATTTAGCAGACACTGTTATCCAGAGACACATTCTATTTAGTCATTTAGCAGACACCTTATCCAGAGACACTTCTATTTAGTCATTTAGCAGACACTGTTATCCAGAGACACATTCTATTTAGTCATTTAGCAGACACTGTTATCCAGAGACACATTCTATTTAGTCATTTAGCAGACACTGTTATCCAGAGACACATTCTATTTAGTCATTTAGCAGACACTGTTATCCAGAGACACATTCTATTTAGTCATTTAGCAGAGCAGACACTGTTATCCAGAGACACATTCTATTTAGTCATTTAGCAGACACTGTTATCCAGAGACACATTCTATTTAGTCATTTAGCAGACACTGTTATCCAGAGACACATTCTATTTAGTCATTTAGCAGACACTGTTATCCAGAGACACATTCTATTTAGTCATTTAGCAGACACTGTTATCCAGAGACACATTCTATTTAGTCATTTAGCAGACACTGTTATCCAGAGACACATTCTATTTAGTCATTTAGCAGACACTGTTATCCAGAGACACATTCTATTTAGTCATTTAGCAGACACTGTTATCCAGAGACACATTCTATTTAGTCATTTAGCAGACTGTTATCCAGAGACACATTCTATTTAGTTTTATCCAGAGACACATTCTATTTAGTCATTTAGCAGACTGTTATCCAGAGACACATTCTATTTAGTCATTTAGCAGACTGTTATCCAGAGACACATTCTATTTAGTCATTTAGCAGACACTGTTATCCAGAGTGACTTACAGTTAGTGTAGTCATCTTAATATATATATATGTGGTTGTCCCACCCAGCTCAGTCATAGGTACATTTTTCCTCAGTGAAGTAGTTAATCAGCTAAGTCAGTGTTAGTAGGAAAAGACAAGTGTTAGTTTGTTTATTTTATACTCTCATTGTGGCTTAGCCTCTTTTTATTTTGTGGTATTTTGCACCTGTGCTGCTAAATTAGTGATGACGTTGTTTGCGCATCAGCTCGACTGGCGATCAGTGTTCACCACGTTATTCGACCACTACGTTCCTGGTTAGGACAACACAATGTATTTACAGTAATTAAAAGTTTAGATGGCTAAATTCTCCTGAAATCTTCAGGACATCAAATCCCCTCCCTTGTGGGAACAGGATTTGATAGAGCAACTCTGGTGAGAAATAAACTTTTTTGGTCCAATTTTTCCAGGTAATCCAAGGAGGAGTGATTGGCCGGCTGACCTCAAAGTACTCTGAGAACTCACTGCTTCTCCTCTCCATCGGCATGTCAAGTCTGGTGGGCCTGGCTCAGGTACAGAGGATTCATTTCATCTTGTGATAAATGCAGGGTTGTATATATTCACCGTAGCAAAAAAAAAGGGGTGGGGGGTGGGGGGAGTTTCAGTCTCTCCCCAATTCAGTAGTTTTATTTCCGTTTGGTTCCTAACTCTTTTGTAAAAACCTTTGATCTTAAAAGGCCAACGTTTGGTTCTCTAATGAATCTTCATGCTAACGTTTGGTTCTTTTTGTCTTCAAACTAACGTTTGATCTTCATGGCCAACGCTAACGGTTTCATGTAACATTTGGTTCTCTCCTTGGCAGGTCTTCATGGCTAACGTTTGGTTCTCTCCTTGGCAGGTCTTCATGGCTAACGTTTGGTTCTCTCTTTGGCAGGTCTTCATGGCTAACGTTTGGTTCTCTCCTTGGCAGGTCTTCATGGCTAACGTTTGGTTCTCTCCTTGGCAGGTCTTCATGGCTAACGTTACGTTCTCTCCTTGGCAGGTCTTCATGGCTAACGTTTGGTTCTCTCCTTGGCAGGTCTTCATGGCCATCGTTTGGTTCTCTCCTTGGCAGGTCTTCATGGCTAACGTTTGGTTGTCTCCTTGGCAGGTCTTCATGGCTAACGTTTGGTTCTCTCCTTGGCAGGTCTTCATGGCCAACGTGTTCCATTTCTGCTTCATCGTCCTCCCCATGATGTTTTCTCTCAGCGTGTTCAACGTCATCACTGACAGCATGCTGACAAAGACTGTGCCTTCCTCTGATACCGGTGAGACAATTAAGCGTTTCAAACACATATGTTGAGAAATGTGAAGGGGGGCATCAGTTAAACAGTAAATCATTGGCTAACCTAACAATTGCCTACAGAGAAAGAATCACACTTGGTGTCGTAACATTCTGAAAGAAACAGTTGAGCATTGAAGTGCAACTTCTGTCTGTTTTGCTCTGGACATTTTTCTGATTGGTTCCATTCACTCTTCTGCAGGCACGATGCTGGGCCTGTGTGCCTCTGTGCAGTCTCTGCTCCGCACCATCGGCCCCACTATTGGAGGCTTCTTGTATCACAACTACGGAGTGGCCTCTTTTGGGTTCATCCAGTTTGACATTCCACAGACTTAAACATGGGCATTTTAAAAGTGACCTAAATTGTGTTTATGACATTAGAAATATGGTCAAATATAATTTTATATTATCAGCAAAGAGGGCATTTTAAAAGTGACCTAAATATAATTTTATATTATCAGAGAATGACATTCCACAGACTTAAATACATAGGGCATTTTAAAAGTGACCTAAATATAATTTTATATTATCAGAGAATGTAATTATATTTCTATAATGGACAAAAAATATAAAAATACAACATACAACAATTTCCTAGATTTTACTGAGTTACAGTTCATATGAGGAAACCAGTTGATTATAATACATTCATTAGGCCCTAATCAATGGATTTCACATGACTGGGAATACAGATATGAATCTCTTGTTCAAAGATGCCTTAAAAAAGGTAGGGACGTGGATCAGAAAACCAGTCAGTATCTGGTGTGACCACTATTTGCCTCATGTTGATTGTGGCCTGTGGAATTTTGTCCCACTCCTCTTCAATGGCTGTGTGAAGTTGCTGGATATTGGCTGGGAACTGGAACACGCTGTCGTACACGTCGATCCAGATAATCCCAAACATGCTCAATGGGTGACGTGTCTGGTGAGTATGTAGGCCATGGAAGAACTGGGACAATTTCAGCTTCCAGGAATTGTGTACAGATCCTTGCAACATGGGGCCGTGCATGAATCATGAGGTGATGACGCTGAATGAATGGCACGACAATGTGCCTCAGGATCTCGCTACAGGGATCTTTGTGCATTCAAATTGCCATCGATAAAATGCAATTGTGTTCATTGTCCGTAACTTATGCCTGCCCCATACCATACCACCACGGGCACTCTGTTCACGTCAGCAAACCGCTCGCACACACGGCGCCATATACGTGGTCTGTGGTTGTGAGGGCAGTTGGATGTACTATCAAATTCTCTAAAACGATATTGAGGCGGCTTATGGTAGAGAAATTAACATTACATTCTCTGGCAAACAGCTCTGGTGGACATTCCTGCAGTCACATGCCAATTGCACACTTCCTCAGAGATATCTGTAGTATTTTTCTTATGACAAAAACAAAAAAAAACCTGCACATTTGACTGGCCTTTTATTGTCCTTTGTAATGATCATGCTGTTTAAATCAGCTTCATGACATGTCACACCTGTCAGGTGGATGGATTATCTTGGCAAAGGAGAAATGCTCACTAACAGGGACGTAAACACATTTGTGCACAACATTTGAGAAATAAGCTCTTTGTGCGTGTGGAACATCTATGGGATCAGGAACGTTCAGAAGACCAGTTGTTTGCTGGAGATGACACTTACATATACAATCCTTTGTTGATTCTGCAGATGTGATTTTTGTGTTTCTGTCAAACAGAAGGTGGTGTGTGTGTGGAGAGGGGGGGGGCAATAAACCCAATCTATTAGTAACTAGTAGATGGTCACTGCTGTAGTTGTGTTAGCTCTACAGAATCTCAATTTAGTATTTGCTCAACCATTTCAAAAACTGAAGAAACAAAATAATGTTTGGTTAAAAATCTTTATTTTAAATGTTTATTTCAAGGTCTCACAAATTCCATATTTCTATAAAAGATTTCTCATCCCTCTGCTATCGTTGCAACATGCCTAACACCTGCTCAAAGCATGTTATTTTGTCATGTGAAAGACCAAAACCCCCAAGGACGCCTCTGGAACAAATGTTTCTGTGATCATCTCTGCATTGCAATCGTGCATTAATTCAACGTCACTGTGTATCAACTTCACTGTGTATCAACCTCACTGTGTATCAACCTCACTGTGTATCAACCTCACTGTGTATCAACCTCACTGTGTATCAACCTCACTGTGTATCAACCTCAATGTCCTCTCAGTCATAATATCGGAATTTGAAAAAGGAATGATATGCAGTCATGGTGGAGAGGGAAATGAAACCTCACTGGACGGTTGTAGGACACGCTGCCAACCAATAACAGCCCTGAATAGCAGTTTCCAGTGGAGAGCTGAAACGATCACTGTGTGACGAGTCAATCTACAGCACATGGAAGCCTGGGCCCACAAAGGGTTTCAGAGGACTCATTTCAACAGACAAACTGTTGTCTATAGGGATAGTTCACCTGAATGTCATCATTTTCTTCAGCTTGCAAGGTTGTCGTCGGGCCAGGGAGTGTCTACAACCACAAATAGTAGGTTATTATTACTTTGCTAAAGCAACCACAGACACATTTCAGCGTCGCTATCGACTACCCCCAGGCGTGGTTTTACGCAGAGTTCATTTTGGCACGCAATTTAGTTAAAGCTAAAACAAGTGAAACTGAGGTTATCGATACCAATCTTAGCCGGTGGGAGCTGTAGGAAAGGAACCGAATCCGAACTGTTGTTACAGTCAATCACAAAAACAAAACAGAAAATTGATCAAATACAGATTTTGATTGAACCAACCCTTTAAAAGTGACCCCATGGAGTGCAGTGCAAAGGAGCCCAGGTTGTGTCTCAAGGTCTTAAAAACACTGGGAGGGTGGATGCACCTCAATAGTGGAATGCAGTTTCATCTCATCTTTCACCTGCTCTAATGTAAAAGAGGTGGAGAGGAGAAAGAAAAGAACCCTCCACCGTCCTGACCTGTCCACTCAGGATAAGAGGAGACGAGGAGATCATTCTTTAGACTATTGAAACACACCCAGGGTCTCTCTGGCCTCAGCATCACCAATAGTCAGGCCCTCCAGGAATTGACAGTGATTTTTTTTGTGGAATTTTCTGAGAGAAAAAAAAACAAGCTTTATTTTGCTACTGCAATTCTGCATAGCGATATACGATGATTTTGTACAATTGGTCTGGAAAATACACTGACGAGGGAAAAGTTTTGTCGTGTGGCTTGAATGAACTATATTACGCAGTAAATGTGAGGGGATTGGTTGAAATTGCAAGCTCTCTTTTTGTACTGCGGTGATGGGTACATTTTTATGCAATAATATTGCGACGATTTGACTGCTTTATTCGGAGAGTGCGGTGATTGGTCAAATTTGCAAGCCCTCACATAATATGCAGGGAATTGTTGATTTAGCAAAAGAAAATGATTGGAGGAACTGAATAACGACAAATGAGGACAGAACTATCGCTATGGGCGGAGCGCGGGAGGGGGCGTGTTCAGCAGGACGCAACGTTTCGGGAACGTTCAGATAGAAATATGCCACGTAGAACAAACATGCTTCTCTCTGACGTGTAGATTCAGGAATCATGTCGACTCCAATAGTGGCGTAACCATCTGCAACATTCGAGAACGTTTGACAACTGAACGTGGCCCAGGACTCTCAGCAGCCATTTTGATTGGTCTGGAGATACTCTTGGTGCAGTTTCTCCTGGGCCTCGTGGAGTTTCCGCAGCTTCTTGGTCTGTCCCTTACTGAGATCCTTCCCCTCCACGTCATGTGTGGGGAAACCCTGTTGGAGCAGTACAGGTCTGTTAAAAACACTCGATGTTCAATAGAGCCTCGTAGCCACTCCAGATATCAAGGAGGTTTACAGTTGTTGGATATTTACCGTCTCATCAAAGCTGGAATACTTGTCGGTCTCAGAGCGGAACATATCGCACGGGGAGATTTTCATCTTCGCAAGTTTGGCCAACTGTGATGAAACAACCATGAACAGAGACGCATCAATATACCTGCAACTAGACATGAGGCTGGTAACATCAGTATTACTGCTCTCAGATCAGTTAGCAGAGGGGACACATCAATATACCTGCATCTAGACATGAGGCTGGTAACATCAGTATTACTGCTCTCAGATCAGTTAGCAGAGGGGACACATCAATATACCTGCATCTAGACATGAGGCTGGTAACATCAGTATTACTGCTCTCAGATCAGTTAGCAGAGGGGACACATCAATATACCTGCATCTAGACATGAGGCTGGTAACATCAGTATTACTGCTCTCAGATCAGTTAGCAGAGGGGACACATCAATATACCTACATCTAGGACAGGAGGCTGGTAACATTATTACTGCTCTCAGATCAGTTAGTGGAGGACTCGGAAGACAGTGGTCCTGCCATAGATAAAGGACTCTCCCATTGAGGGACTTCCAGCAGAGATGAGTCCTCCTCTATCCATCTCGATGGTCCTACTAACCTCCTGCTCCTGCTTCTTCTTGGCAGCCTCCTCTTTCTTGTTCTTCTTCTCGTCCTCCATCTTCTTTTTCTCATTCCTCTCCCTCAGCAGGGTCTCTTTGTCCACCAGCTTCACCACAGTGGGAAGGCCTGACAATGACAAGACAACACAGCCAGTCATCACTGTGGCTGCTACTAGTTTTTGCTGATCTATGGAGTGTGTGTGTGTGTGTGTGTGTGTACATATTGTGGTCAGTGCATTTACCTTCATGGTCTTCTAGACGCACCCCCAGCTCAGGTAAGGTGTCATTACGGACCACGTCACACAGCTGTAGAACCTCTGTCACTGAGAACACAGACAGAGAGAGAACACAGACAGAGAGAGAACACAGACAGAGAAGAACACAGACAGAGAGAGAACACAGACAGAGAGAGAAGAACACAGAGAGAGAGAACACAGACAGAGAGAGAACAGAGACAGAGAGAGAACACAGACAGAGAGAGAACACAGAGAGAACACAGACAGAGAGAGAACACAGACAGAGAGAGAACACAGACCGAGAGAGAACACAGAGAGAGAACACAGACAGAGAGAGAACACAGAGAGAACACAGACAGTCAGAACACGTCTACAAGCCTCACATTTCTAGCAGCAGGCAACTGTGTTCAATTATTAGTATTTTTGTTGAATAACTTGGGAGGGAGGAAGTATTTACCATTCTGTTCTCTGGCAATTTTGCGAACAGATTCTCTGAAGTCTGACAGCACCTTCAGATAGGGCATCACTGTGGTCTCCATCTGCAAGCAGCCTCAGTTAGCTTGACTAGAAACATCCACAGAATCACAACGTCTACGAGAACACGGATATAATGACAACAATATGATTCATTTTAACATCCAAAGTACCTTAGTCATACATACATGCATATGGGTGATCCCGGGAATCACACCCTCTATCCTGACATGGCAAACACCACTACCAACTGAGCAACAGAGGACCACTACCAACTGAGCAACAGAGGACCACTACCAACTGAGCAACAGAGGACCACTACCAACTGAGCAACAGAGGACCACTACCAACTGAGCAACAGAGGACCACTACCAACTGAGCAACAGAGGACCACTATCAACTGAGCAACAGAGGACCACTACCAACTGAGCAACAGAGGACCACTACCAACTGAGCAACAGAGGACCACTACCAACTGAGCAACAGAGGACCACTACCAACTGAGCAACAGAGGACCACTACCAACTGAGCAACAGAGGACCACTACCAACTGAGCAACAGAGGACCACTACCAACTGAGCAACAGAGGACCACTACCAACTGAGCAACAGAGGACCACTACCAACTGAGCAACAGAGGACCACTACCAACTGAGCAACAGAGGACCACTACCAACTGAGCAACAGAGGACCACTACCAACTGAGCAACAGAGGACCACTACCAACTGAGCAACAGAGGACCACTACCAACTGAGCAACAGAGGACCACTACCAACTGAGCAACAGAGGACCACTACCAACTGAGCAACAGAGGACCACTACCAACTGAGCAACAGAGGACCACTACCAACTGAGCAACAGAGGACCACTACCAACTGAGCAACAGAGGACCACTACCAACTGAGCAACAGAGGACCACTACCAACTGAGCAACAGAGGACCACTACCAACTGAGCAACAGAGGACCACTACCAACTGAGCAACAGAGGACCACTACCAACTGAGCAACAGAGGACCACTACCAACTGAGCAACAGAGGACCACTACCAACTGAGCAACAGAGGACCACTACCAACTGAGCAACAGAGGACCACTACAAACTGAGCAACAGAGGACCACTACCAACTGAGCAACAGAGGACCACTACCAACTGAGCAAGAGGACCACTACCAACTGAGGAGAGATGGTGGTGGCCAATCCCAACAGTAGATCATGTTGAAAGCACCTCGACTGCCGAGAAGCAGCCTGGTATCTCCAAGGCAATACTTACATCCACATGGTGACCATCTCCTCCTACTGGGAATCCAATAGCAGCCTGGTATCTCCAAGGCAATACTTACATCCACATGGTGACCATCTCCTCCCACTGGGAATCCAATAGCAGCCTGGTATCTCCAGGGCAATACTTACATCCACATGGTGACCATCTCCTCCCACTGGGAATCCAATAGCAGCCTGGTATCTCCAGGGCAATACTTACATCCACATGGTGACCATCTCCTCCCACTGGGAATCCAATAGCAGCCTGGTATCTCCAGGGCAATACTTACATCCACATGGTGACCATCTCCTCCCACTGGGAATCCAATAGCAGCCTGGTATCTCCAGGGCAATACTTACATCCACATGGTGACCATCTCCTCCCACTGGGAATCCAATAGCAGCCTGGTATCTCCAGGGCAATACTTAGAACATCCACATGGTGACCATCTCCTCCCACTGGGAATCCAATAGCAGCCTGGTATCTCCAGGGCAATACTTACATCCACATGGTGACCATCTCCTCCCACTGGGAATCCAATAGCAGCCTGGTATCTCCAGGGCAATACTTACATCCACATGGTGACCATCTCCTCCCACTGGGAATCCAATAGCAGCCTGGTATCTCCAGGGCAATACTGGTGACCATCTTGTCCCACTGGAAACTCCAATATGGTATCTCCAGGGCACCATCACTGGTGACCATCTCCAGGGCAATCCCACATGGTGAATCTCAATAGCAGCCTGGTATCTCCAGGGCAATACTTACATCCACATGGTGACCATCTCCTCCCACTGGGAATCCAATAGGCTCGGTCCCTTCGATGGCCCCAAAGGTCTACAGCACAGACAGGGTTAGAGAACTTCATCAGAACAAAGGGATGTGGTCTCCTGATAAGTACAAGGGACTGAATAGGTTTCTATCTTAGCTATAGTGGTGTAAATATCACGTGACCCCAGTTTTCACTTCCTACATCGCCGCTTCTCGTTTGTAATACTGAATGTGTTCACGAGATCTATGTGATGTCACCGTTGTTTAGTCATGACCTTCAAAATGGGTTCATCTGGAACAGCCACCTTCAGCTCTGGTCCAATTTGTATGTCGCTCTGGATAAGAGCGTCTGCTAAATGACTTAAATGTAAATGTAAATGTCTTGAATTTGTCCAATAGAAACTCATTTTGGTGGCAACAACATTTTGCAACAGTGTGCAATGAATGAATACACCCCCTGGTGTGCTGCACAAGCTCTCCCTCACCTTGAGCATGTCAGTCAGGTAGAGAGCGATGCTCTTCATCAGCATGCGGTTGGGCTGCAGCTTGGAGCTCTTCCTACTGGCTATGTAGGTGTTGCTCTGGGTTACCAGCACCCTCATCTCCTCCATGGTGCTGCGCGTGTCCACGTTGTCACACAGCGCCGCGTGGACTGCTGCCTTCCTCTCATAGAAACTACAGACAGGGACAATGGAGGAGTGGGCGGGGTTTACTCTCATAGAAACTACAGACAGGGACAGTGGAGGAGTGGGCGGGGTTTACTCATAGAAACTACAGACAGGGACAGTGGAGGAGTGGGCGGAGTTTACTCTCATAGAAACTACAGACAGGGACAGTGGAGGAGTGGGCGGGGTTTACTCATAGAAACTACAGACAGGGACAGTGGAGGAGTGGGCGGGGTTTACTCTCATAGAAACTACAGACAGGGACAGTGGAGGAGTGGGCGGGGTTTACTCTCATAGAAGCTAGACAGACAGGGACAATTCTAGTGGGGGTTTCCTCTAGTTTACACATGGAGCTGCCACCTGGGGGGAGTCATTTCGGACCGGATGATTAAGTGGTACATTGTGTGAGTACTCCCTCACACCTGCAACACAGGTTCGTCATAAAACATGACATTACATGGAATGACTAATGACTACTAAGGTCATATCAGAACTCTTTACCAAAATCCTGTTATGAAGCTTGAAGCCTTCAGATGTTTCGAAACAAAGTCGTATCGATTATTAACACCAGGCTTGTGACTTCTCACCTCTCGTTGAGTTCCATCTCTGCTGCCTCCCACTTCTCAAACTGTCCGGTGACGTCACAGGGAGCTCGCAGAATGTCTTTGACGTTGAGGAAAAACTCCTGTTGAGGAGAGGAAGAGGACTAAATGAAAACCTCCTGTTGAGGAGAGGAAGAGGACTAAATGAAAACCTCCTGTGGAGGAGAGGAAGAGGACTAAATGAAAACCTCCTGTTGAGGAGAGGAAGAGGACTAAATGAAAACCTCCTGTTGAGGAGAGGAAGAGGACTAAATGAAAACCTCCTGTTGAGGAGAGGAAGAGGACTAAATGAAAACCTCCTGTTGAGGAGAGGAAGAGGACTAAATGAAAACCTCCTGTTGAGGAGAGGAAGAGGACTAAATGAAAACCTCCTGTTGAGGAGAGGAAGAGGACTAAATGAAAACCTCCTGTTGAGGAGAGGAAGAGGACTAAATGAAAACCTCCTGTTGAGGAGAGGAAAATGAGGACTAAATGAAAACCTCCTGTTGAGGAGAGGAAGAGGACTAAATGAAAACCTCCTGTGGAGGAGAGGAAGAGGACTAAATGAAAACCTCCTGTGGAGGAGAGGAAGAGGACTAAATGAAAACCTCCTGTGGAGGAGAGGAAGAGGACTAAATGAAAACCTCCTGTGGAGGAGAGGAAGAGGACTAAATGAAAACCTCCTGTGGAGGAGAGGAAGAGGACTAAATGAAAACCTCCTGTGGAGGAGAGGAAGAGGACTAAATGAAAACCTCCTGTTGAGGAGAGGAAGAGGACTAACTGAAAAAGTCCCCTTGTGGTCAGCGGACTCAAACAGGTGCACTTTGAGTCCTCCGAGCCGGAGAGTAGAAGAAAAACAAACAATTTAATGAAAATAAATACTCCGACAATTTCATGAAAATAAATACTCCGACACTAACACGCTAAGACACTAACAGCTCCTGTACACTTCCAGTCTGCAGACAGGGACAATGGAGGAGTTGGCGATGGTCCTATCAGAGCCGGCGCCAGAATGAATCAGTTGGACAGGCATTTGGAGGAGCTGTTTCACTCAGATGCCTGTTAGCGCCCATCACTCAAATAAATAATTAATATTGAAATATATTATTTAGACGGTAGCAAGGAGGTACGGTAGGGAGGAGGTACGGTAGCGAGGAGGTACGGTAGCGAGGAGGTACGGTAGCGAGGAGGTACGGTAGCGAGGAGGTACGGTAGGAGGAGGTACGGTAGGGAGGAGGTACGGTAGGGAGGAGGTACGGTAGGGAGGAGGTACGGTAGGGAGGAGGTACGGTAGGGAGGAGGTACGGTAGGGAGGAGGTACGGTAGGGAGGAGGTACGGTAGGAGGGTACGGTAGGGAGGTACGGTAGGAAGGAGGTACGGTAGGGAGGAGGTACGGTAGGGAGGAGGTACGGTAGGGAGGAGGTACGGTAGGGAGGAGGTACGGTAGGAAGGAGGTACGGTAGGGAGGAGGTACGGTAGGGAGGAGGTACGGTAGGGAGGAGGTACGGTAGGAAGGAGGTACGGTAGGGAGGAGGTACGGTAGGGAGGAGGTACGGTAGGAAGGAGGTAGGGGGAGGAGGTACGGTAGGGAGGAGGTACGGTAGGGAGGAGGTACGGTAGGGAGGAGGTACGGTAGGGAGGAGGTACGGTAGGAAGGAGGTACGGTAGGGAGGAGGTACGGTAGGGAGGAGGTACGGTAGGGAGGAGGTACGGTAGGGAGGAGGTACGGTAGGGAGGAGGTACGGTAGGGAGGAGGTACGGTAGGAAGGAGGTACGGTAGGGAGGAGGTACGGTAGGAAGGAGGTACGGTAGGGAGGAGGTACGGTAGGAAGGAGGTACGGTAGGGAGGAGGTACGGTAGGAAGGAGGTACGGTAGGAAGGAGGTACGGTAGGAAGGAGGTACGGTAGGAAGGAGGTACGGTAGGGAGGAGGTACGGTAGGAAGGAGGTACGGTAGTGTGGGCCAAGCCCCCTAAGACCTGCCCATAACGCAGGCCCTGGGCTCCAGAAACTACCTTCAAACTACACACAGATACATAAAAGGACTTAGATGCCAAAATGTTGACCTACCCGTTTAAGACTATAGAGAAGTACCTCTGGGCTATATGATCACTTACATTCAGGAATTTCTCGTAGTGGACAGCCGACTCCATGGTGTTGGAGGAGTAGTCCAGGGTGTCCTTCCAGGAATGCATCAGGAAGGCTAGACGGAGCTGCCGAGCTGAGGGGAACACACAGAGAACAGCTGTTAGCTTGCACACAGACGCCACACACACACAGACGCCACACACACACAGACGCCACACACACACACACACACACACACACACACACACACACACACACACACACACACACACACACACACACACACACACACACACACACACACACACACACACACACACAGCTATGGTTTTAATGGCTACTGAGAAGTTTCTTCACCTGTGTTCTTCGCCAGGGCATCCTTGATGGTGATGAAGTTCTTGAGAGATTTGGACATCTTGCAGCCTGCGATGGTCAGGTGACCAGTGTGCAGGAAGTAGCGAACCCAGTGGTCATTCTCAAAGTAAGCCTGCATGGACAGGTATCCTGCTTGTTATTCAACTTGAATACTACGTTTACATTTCAGTTCCCTACCCTTCTCCCCCGAAGTGTACACTCCTTCACTTGCCCTTGTGGACTTTGCTGCTACTATAGGCCAATGCTTTAAATTCCTAGAGGGGGAGTGAACAAGTGCACACTTAGAGTGCACAAACAGACCACTGTCCATGTCATAGAAACAGACCACTGTCCACGTCATAGAAACAGACCACTGTCCACACTGTCATAGAAACAGACCACTGTCCACACTGTCCATAGAAACAGACCACTGTCCACACTGTCCATGTCATAGAAACAGACCACTGTCCACACTGTCCACGTCATAGAAACAGACCACTGTCCACACTGTCCACATAGAAACAGACCACTGTCCATGTCATAGAAACAGACCACTGTCCACGTCATAGAAACAGACCACTGTCCACACTGTCCATGTCATAGAAACAGACCACTGTCCACACTGTCCATGTCATAGAAACAGACCACTGTCCACGTCATAGAAACAGACCACTGTCCACGTCATAGAAACAGACCACTGTCCACGTCATAGAAACAGACCACTGTCCACGTCATAGAAACAGACCACTGTCCACGTCATAGAAACAGACCACTGTCCACGTCATAGAAACAGACCACTGTCCACGTCATAGAAACAGACCACTGTCCACTGTCCACGTAGAAACAGACCACTGTCCACGATAGAAACAGACCACTGTCCACGTCATAGAAACAGACCACTGTCCACACTGTCCACGTCATAGAAACAGACCACTGTCCACGTCATAGAAACAGACCACTGTCCACGTCATAGAAACAGACCACTGTCCACGTCATAGAAACAGACCACTGTCCACGTCATAGAAACAGACCACTGTCCACACTGTCCACGTCATAGAAACAGACCACTGTCCACACTGTCCATGTCATAGAAACAGACCACTGTCCACACCATAGAAACAGACCACTGTCCACGTCATAGAAACAGACCACTGTCCACGTCATAGAAACAGACCACTGTCCACACTGTCCATGTCATAGAAACAGACCACTGTCCACACTGTCCATGTCATAGAAACAGACCACTGTCCACACTGTCCATGTCATAGAAACAGACCACTGTCCACGTCATAGAAACAGACCACTGTCCACACTGTCCACGTCATAGAAACAGACCACTGTCCACACTGTCCATGTCATAGAAACAGATCACTGTCCACGTCATAGAAACAGACCACTGTCCACACTGTCCATGTCATAGAAACAGACCACTGTCCATGTCATAGAAACCGATCGCTCGAGACGAAACCCTTACCTCCGACTGAGCCAACTCATTATCGTGATGGGGGAATCGGAGGTCAAACCCTCCCCCGTGGATGTCCATGGACTCTCCCAAGATGGAACCAGCCATAGCGGAACATTCGATATGCCAGCCAGGCCGTCCCTTTCCCCAGGGTGAGTCCCAGGACGGCTCCCCCGGCTTAGAGGCCTTCCACAGGGCAAAGTCATTCTGCGACCTCTTCTCACTGAGCTGGTCTGCTGAGACACTCAGATCTCCTGCAGGACACAGAGGACGACCAATAACTCACATACATTGTAGCACTTTGTGTTTTTTTAAAAGCTCTTTATAAATGATTGATATTATTACCCTCTCCCTCCTGCAGAGCTTTCATGTCCCCGACCGCCTCAGGTACCAGCTTGCCGTACGCGTGCTTCTGGCTGCTGGCAAACTTGGCTGTGTCAAAATAAACTGAACCGTTGGACTCGTACCTGCAGACGGGAAAATCAAAAGAACCCGACAGAGACAGAAGGATGAACTGAGAGTTGT